>NC_058376.1:106257073-106359573 GCF_018350175.1 Felis catus | reverse complement strand
TTGGTGTTTTATATTACATTTAACTAGCTTTACATGTCTGCCTTATATAGCATATCTTCTCATGCGTGGGAGTTTATTATTGGGGACCTCATTTTTTGCAGCATTTTTGTTCTTGAAGAAATATATTTTCAGTTTACATTTTGGTTGTAGCTACATACTACCTCTTTCTTTTCAAATACCAGCCTAAATTCCATTTCTTCCATAAAGTCATTTGCATATATCTAGTCAAAATTGATCTTTCCTGGCACGGAATTACTATACTAATTTATAATACCTAATAGTATTAATACTTTGAATACTTTATTATAGTTATTATGTGACTATCTTATCTTCCATATTAGACTATATAGTTAAGGTTAGATCCATTTTTGTATTCTTTATAGTATCTCACCACCTTGCACATGTATTGTACAAAGTATGTACTAAAATTTTTTTTAATCTATTGGAGGAATAGTTTAAATGCTCCAGAACAGTTTATTCTTTAAATAAATATTTATTCTGAACAGAAGGTTTATCTCATTTTTAAATTCAGGTTTTATGTTTAGGCTTATTAAAGTAAAATGTTTATTTCCTTTAGTCCATATTCAGTTTTTTCCTTGAAAGTCAAAAGAAATAGACAGAAATAGGAAATCATCAGAAAACCAGGTATGTATTTTAATATACAGCATGCTGCACTCTCCTCCCCCTCCACATACATGCTATAATTAATATTCTTCAATGTGAGAGTGGGCAAAGGTTTTTCTTTAAGGGACAGTTAAATTGGCCAGCCCCTGTGATATCTTAAGATAGCCTTGAGAAGAGAAGATTAATCCATTTGAATAAATTAATATCCATGAAAGAAGGTGAAGGAGGAAACTTCCTGTTCTTGTAGAGTGGTAGTTTAGTTGTTGTCCTTGATGGAGAATGCTGACCTGACCAGAGAACACCTATTACACTGGAAAATAGCTTCTAACTTGACATGTCAAAGGCTCATTCCTGTCCTGGTGAGAAGAGCTGTCACTGAAAAAAAACTAAAGCCCTTAATGAATAGGCAGCATCTCTTGTGGTTTTTGCTTTTCTGAACGTGGCCTACAGTCATGTTTGATCTTGATGGAAAATAATCAGCCAAGCACAATGTGAGTAGAGCTTGAAACTTCAGAAATATCCGTTGCTTCAACAAGTATTTGTTGAGCATCAACTATGTACCAGACTGGGTGCCAGTTATGCAAAGTGATCTAGATTAGGAGAGATGACCCTGTCCTCATGAAGTAACACCTAAAGAATAGAAGACAAATATATAATATGAATATTTTTGAGGTAATTCTTACAAATTCTGGTAGATGTTTTGAAGGTAAAGTACAGGAAGCTGTCAAAGAGAAAAGACTAGATGGGTAAAGGCAGGATAGCAACTTATACTTTATATTAAAGGCAATTAAAGGATGATGGATCAAGTAAAAAGTCATCTGTGGCATTTCAAAAGGACCTATGAAATATATCTTCTTGTTTTTCATTCTAGATTCCTCCTCCCTCATCTGTTTACATCCGTTTGAATGCCATATCCTGCTAACACGTATACCTTAAATATATCTCAAAATTGTCTTCCTCTCTTTATTGCTACTGCTCTGGTTAAGGCTTCATTGCTTGTGGCCTGGACTACCACAATAGCCACTGGGTTGGATTCCCACCTCTAATATTATTCCATTCAAATTCATCTGAACATACTTCTAGCAGTGATCTCTCTAAAATACAAATCTGATCATGCCACTCCGTGTCTCTCCTTTACGAATCCCTATCATTACAAAGGTTGAAGTCCAAATTTCTTAGGTAGCAGACCCTCTGAGTGCTACAGAGATTTTTCAGGTTTGTATCTTAATACATTCTGATTCATACTTTCCACTTTATATTATACCATTTCTTATCTTCTTGTCCTTGCTGTTGCTTTTCCCTTTGTTTAAAGTTTGATATACTAACAACCTCTCTCTCTCCAACCTGAGTCCTCTGTGAGCAGCTCAGGCATCATTTTTGCAAAAATTTTCCCTGATCCATTCCATCCCCAGAGTGAGCCCCTGTGTTTCTCTGTGCATATCTCCATTAGTAATTTTACTTGTCACATTATTGTATGATTATCTGAGACTGGGAAATACCTTATTCACTTCTGTGTCTCTAGTGCCTAGTGATAGTAGGTACTCGATAAATATTTTTAGGTGAGTAAGAAAATGGTTTGCCTTAAATTGGTCTCCATATTCTATAACTACTAAGTATAAATTTGTTAATATCTGTTAACATATGTCCTTATCACAGAAAATTCAAATGCATTGATTGAACAGGTATTTGGTCTTAGTAATTTGTGCCTGTAATGAGACCTTTATGAGGTCTTTGCTACCTAGTGTGAACAGTGCCATCTATTGGCTATTATCCAAATTGTATCCACTATCCAGGATGGAGCACAGAGCACCAAACTTTTTAAGGAAATTACACCTATGAAGAATTTTCTTGTGAATTTGTATGAAAGAAAAAAGAACCCCAACCATCACATGCATGGCAAAGACAAATGAGGTAATTTAATCATGTGTCCCAGCAAAAGAGAATTAAATCATGTCTTGACATAGTAACAGAGGATGTATACTATCAGTATATGGTTTTATTTATTTAGAGGCCAGCTCATTCCTGAAGAAATTAAGATGCCTATTGTTTTTTGATAGAAAAAGATCATTTAAATCAAGATATAAATGAGCATTCACTCCTATCCTCATTTAAAAACAAACTGATACATTGTGATTTCAGTAGCATTTTGTTCCCAAATACTTTTAAATTTTTCATGGAATCACAAAAGTGTAAGGAAAAAAAAATCTCTAAACAAAAAATCCTCTAAGTCATGGATAGTTGTCTTGGTATGAAAAAGTAGCACAGTCTGTGTATGAAAGGTGGTATTTCTGTTTGTTCTAAGTAACTTGTGCTGCCTTACTGAAGACTGAAAAACTATTTGTTTTTACTGTTGTTATTTTTACTTCATTCACTGATCTACCATTTAAATTTAATTAGCAGAAATAAAACCACACTCAATTTGGCTGATGTCAAGCACTTGCCTGACTCGTAGCTGCCATGTCGTTGTGCATGTGTAGTTGATACAGTGTTTTGTCAGTGGTCAATGATGATTGGAGATGAGAATAGACCACCAAAACATTAGTGAGCCTTGCTGTGTTCCTAGATTGCCACTACTCTTAAGAGTTTCAGAAATGATATGTTTTCTGTTG
The DNA here is from genome assembly GCF_018350175.1 of Felis catus. Lineage (NCBI taxonomy): Eukaryota > Metazoa > Chordata > Mammalia > Carnivora > Felidae > Felis > Felis catus. Next base: position 106,356,340 of record NC_058376.1, on the reverse strand, counting down.
TTGAAACATAGTTTAAGGTAAACAAGATAGTGGAGATAAACTTTAAAAAAATAGTTTAAGTTTAGTCATTTATGGGCCCTGTTTAAAGAGAAAAAAAATTCTTATTGTTCCACCTTATAGATTTTGATACTATATCATAATGTTGTTTTGTATATATGTATATAAACTTCTTACAGTCCTAGTGTTTATATAAATGTAAAAACATAATACTAATATTAATAATGAAACTATATTAACAATAATGCTAGGTAACATACAACTTTTGCTGTGTTCTAGGCACTTGGATGGATGGATGGAAGGAAGGAAGGAAGGAAGGAAGGAAGGAAAGAAAGAAAGAAAGAAAGAAAGAAAGAAAGAAAGAAAGAAAGAAAGAAAGAAAGAAAGAGAGAGAAAGAAAGAAATGTACACATACTCACACTCATCTAATCTTTTTTATAATCCTGAGTTAGGTACAGTAAAACCCTGCAATAGTATATCCATAGAGAAGAGAAATTGAACTATAAAACCCAGGCATTCTGGCTCCAGAGTTCATACCCCCCCCCTTTTTTTAAATCTCACAACATTTTCAGTATTATTGTTATCTCCATTGTATGGATGAGCAAACAGAGGCACAGATAGGCTAAATGACTTATTCAAGATCCCACAACTAATTAATGTCAGGTCTGGGATTTAAACCCAGGCTGTCTAGGCTCCAGAGCTCATGCTTTTTAGTATACTTAGTTACCTCTCAAACAAATTTACATATTAAAATTTTTTTAAATGTTTGTTTAGTTTTGAGAGAGAGTGAAGAAAAGAGAGAGAGAGAGAGCACAAGTGGGGGAGGGGTAGGAAGAGAGGGAGACAGAGAATCCAAAGCAGGCTCTGTGCTATCAGCACAAAGACCAATGTGGGCCTCAAACCCTGAACAAACCCTGTGAGATCATGACCTAAGCCAAAGTCAGATGTTCATCTGACTGAGCCACCCAGGCGCCCCTCAAACACATTTGTATATTAATATAGATTTACTAGCTAAATGTACAAATTAAAATAAAATGACAATAGCCATGAAAATAGGTCTTAACCAATGTAATTAACACAGATGATTTTTTTTTTTACTTACATTATGTCTTACATATGTCTATATTGATAGACAAATTTACTTACATGTTTTACGTTTCTTTTTTCTTTCTTTCTTTTATCATTAAAAGTACACCCTTAATCTTAATCACCTATTTCACCGATCTCTCCATCCACCTCCCCTCTGGTAATCATCAGTTCTCTATAATTAAGAGTCTGTTTCTTGATTTGTCTCTCTCTCTCTCTCTCTCTCTCTCTCTCTCTCTCTCTCTCTGTCTCTTTTTCTTTGCTCATTTGTTTTGTTTCTTAAATTGCACATACGAATGAGATCATATGTCTTTCTCTGACTGATTTCACTTAGAATTATACTCTCTAGCTGTATCCATGCAAATAGCCAAGATTTCATTCTTTTTGATAGCTGAATTCCATTCTATATATAGACTACATTTTCTGTATCCATGGACACTTGGACTGTTTCCATAGTTTGGCTCTTGCAAGTAATGCTGCAATAAACATAGGGGGGGTGCCTGTTATCCCTTTGAATTCATGTTTTTGTATTTTGGGGGTAAATACCAAGTATTATGTTTACTGGATCATAGGGTAGTTCTATTTTTAATTTTTTGAGGAACTTCCAAACTGTTTTCCACAGTGACTGCACCAGTTTGCCACCCACCAACAATTCAAGGGGGTTTCTTTTTCTCCCATCCTTGCCAACACTTGTTGTTTCCTGTGTTTGTGATTTTGGCCATTCTGACAGGTGTGAGATATCTCATTGTAGTTTTTTTTTTAACATTTCATTATTTATTTATTTGAGGAGGAGGAGAGAAAGAGAGAGAGCAAGCTGGGGGAGGGGAAGAGGGAAAGAGAGAGAGAGAATCTTAACCAGGCTCCACACACAGTACAAAGCCCAATGTGGGGCTCGATCTCGTGACCGTGAGATCATGACCTATTCTGAGCCAAAATCAAGAGTTGGTCACTTAAGCAACTGAGGCATTCAGCAGGCACCCTTGTTATTTTAGTTTTGATTTCATGTTTTATGTTTCATGTATTGCCTAAATGATCTTGAGATTTATGTTATTGTAATTATTTCAAGTTTTCTATTTTGAAAAATAAGCTTATTTCCATTGCTGGGCCATTGTTTTGATAATCTAGTCATTTAATAACATAACCAAAAGTAATAAGTATTGAACTTTTTTTTTTTAAATCTATTTAACAGAAAATTTTTACTACTCTCATGGCTCTTGTAATCATTGCAAATTGGTGTATGCAGACGAGCAGAACATGAGCTCAAATGATAAATGCAGGAAGGGCTGCTCTAGCTCATGTTTTTTGAGTTTGCCTTATCTGTACTGCCTACTCTGTTTCATGTGTTTCAGTTTTCAGTGCCTCATTCTCCCACCACTTCTCTCAGTCTACTACAGAATCCCTCAATTTTATACAAGAATGACTTTGGTCTGTCAGTCTTTTTTCATTAGCCCAGAATAATACTTCTGGTACTAAATCAAATAGTACTTGATTTACCTTCATAAAGTGAAAAACTCTTAATTTACTATATAATGTAAGATAGTAAAGACTTAATATTTTGTGAAAATTTCTTAGTTGCAAATTATAATTGCAACTGTGTTTTTAACTGGCAGAAAATTTAACGTGAGTATAGCTGTGGATGTGAGGCCATTGTTGTCATTTGACTTTTAGACAGGCCTCCTTAACGATAGTTAGACATGCTTATGGATACATTGAAGGCAAACACCAGCATTTTAGAAGATCACACGGCACCAAACTTGATTATGAACACAAATGTAAATCTTGGCACTGAAATTGCATTGATTTGCTCGATAATAAGTGGGGCCTTCACATACTTATTTACTAGTTTTTAGAGTATCTCTAAATGCACATTTTTAAATTCTCAGAGAATATTCTCCTAGGGATTCTCCTAGAACATATTAAAGGGCTCTCAAGCCTTCTTGGACTCCAGGTGGAACTCTGCTTTAGAGGTTGTGATAGAGCCATTAATCCACTGAGATGTTATCATGTGACAGTATCCTAGCAACACGTAGAGATATGGGTGTCATTTGAGCATTGTAGGTATACTAGAGCATCTCTGTATTCCAGATCTTTCCTACTGTTTAATCTGAGCCATTCTAAAAAAAATAAAAATAAAAAAAAAATCAATGTTAAAGTAGAACTAAACTTCCTTTTGCAAAAGGTGCTTTACTGATTTTTGCCCTTCTAGTTCAGGTGGGTTTCAGTGTCTCCTAGGTGTCTGTGGCAGTTTTGAGGAAAATTACCTCATATATGTCCCAGTATTGGGAAAAAGAGGGGAGGGGAAGAAGGACTTCACCTTCTCTTTTTAAATCCCCCTTTGCCTTGACCCTCCTCTGCCTGTAGCGTTGCTGATCCCACTAGGCACTGCCACATGTGCAAGGTATTTCCCAGTGTGCCAGGCCAGCTGTCTGATCTTCCTGCATGAACCTCTATCAGAACTTAGGAAGGGAGCCTGTCTCCCTTTTCACACTACATTTTCTTAGAGGTAGGTAATACCTAAGCATAAATGCTTTATATTCTTGAGTGTTTTTAAGAGTTATAGTGAAAGTAACTTTAAGTTTTTATGTGCACCCTCTCTTTTTCTACCCTTTCTTTTCCTAAGACTCATAAATAAGACCCAAGGTAGAGGAGGGGATGGAGCAGGAGTCTAGATCAAAGAGAAATTTGAGTGATGGGTACATAATGTGAACTTGGAGATCACAAATATGACAGCTAAAAGATTGTTACAGGGTTTAGCTTGTCTACTTTAACTCACTCTTCCCTGAGGAATGACTTCTTTTTCAAGCCACTTCTAGATTTCTGATATAACCACTACAAGGTTGACCAGGCAAGCCTTGAAATGTGTGAATCTAACTTAATTTAAGTTTAATATGGGCTGTTCAGCTATATTTACAGTGTATGTTGGTGAATAGAATATTGAGTGGACCAGAACAGCACATTTGATGTTATGTTTCTAATCAGGATAGTGTTCTACTACACTTAATCATTAAAAGTATATTCTTTCTCAGTTTTTTCCCATACAGTTAATTTTTTGTTGTTGCATAATTATCATTAACAATTTTAAATTTTGAAATGAATTTTATAATAAAATAGATTTACTAATAAGGCCTACTAGCATGCATATATGTACTGCTTAAAACTTCTCTTTTTACAAGATTGGGATCCTTTGCACGTTCAGGAGGGAACAAGGTAAATGGGTTCCTGGTTGAAATACCTGGTCAGATAACCTTATCTGAATATCATGTTAAAAGTACTTTTTATACTTTTAATCTATGATTTTCATATGCTTATACTTTCAAAATGCTACTATAATAGCAAGAACTTTAATACTTGCTAAGCAACCATATGGGAAGATTTGTTTTGCTTGGATTTGGAAGTCATCTAAAATGACATTGTATTCATAAATAATTTCTTTCCTATTGCTTGGAAAGAAAAACAATAGTAAGTTTGTCTAAATTGAGGTATCTCTTGATACAGTCATTCAAGAGTACAAAGGGTATTGCTGACTCAAGAAATATGTTATATTTACTTAGGAAATAATGTGAATGAGTGGTTATTTTTACTTTGATCAGTGAGAACAGAAAGGATATCAAGGCCAGAAATCTGAAATACTTAAGCACTAATAATCCAAACAGAAATCTTCTGCTATGACCAGTAATTTACTATCTAAGGAGCATAGCCATTGTCTTACCTTGAATATTCGTTATGTGTAATATATATGATAATTTGACTTTGCCTGAAATATTTTTTATCCACATACAATGAAAAAGAAGACTCATTTTTAATTCAACAAATTGTTTATTAAGAATCTCCTGTGTTCTGGGCACTGCTTTGGGTGCTAGGGATACAGAAATAATTACAAACCTTCTTGGCCTCAGGGTTTCACTGTTAATTCAGAGCAATAATTCCAAACCTGGCTGCCAAATTACCTGAGAAATCTTTAAAATCATAAACTCATAAGTTCTATCCTGAAGACTTATGTGAAAAAATAAAAGTAAGAATTATATAGCTTAGTACCTTGCTTTGGGAGTAGAGGACTTCGAGTTCATATAATCATCTTGCTATTTCCTGTCTTTGCAGCCCAGAGAATATTTTCCTTACCCTATCTCTTCCTGTCACCCAGATCTGAGCCTCTGAAATAAGAATAAAGGCAAATTAAAGAGTTATGAACTAACTTAAATTAGTGAATTATCATTTCAAAAGGCAATAATTAGGTAAGGGTGCCTTAAAATCCGTAGTCCAAATGAATGGGATATGACAGGTCATTTATTAATACTTTAGAACACTGATTCTTACCCTTTTTTTGGACACATAGATCCCTTTGGGAATCTGATAAAAGCTATAGATTCTCTGTCCAGAAAAATATAAGTGCATATTATTTCAGGAGGTTCATAGACTCTCTGATGCCCATGCATGATACCCATATTAAATGCCTTTATTATCTCCTGAGATTTTGGTATATTTATTATAGTATATTTTGCATAGTTTAAATTTCATTGGAATATTCCAATTTAAAAATATAGCTACTTCTCATGCAATCCAGAAACAACAAAGAGAAGGAAAGAGTCCCTTTTAATGCTACCCTTTTGATTTAGTACTATTACTGTTTTTGTATATTTATTTCTAGTCTTTTTTAAAAAGTGCATATTTTTACTGTTGTATTCAAGTGATAATTCTGACTATAGAAATTTCAAGGACATTTTAGAACGTTTTTTTTAGTAGTTGCTCTAGAGATTATAATATGCATCTTTTTAAAATAATAACATGTTAAAGGTTTATTGTAATATATTCAAAAGAGCATGGCAACCTGCAGATCTTTCAAGAAGGTAAGTGTAAATTTAGTAGCTACAAGAGACTTCACACAGATCTTAAAATTGCTTACTGAATTAATTGAGCTATACATTCCTAATATGTACACTTTTCCACATATGTATTTTGCTTCATAACAATAAAAAGAAAAGCTCCCCTAGAGGGTAATCCTATACAAGAGAATTTAGTATACTGTTCACTAAACCACTGGTTGACCACTTTTTAGAGAAGTATGTCATGGGTTTACAATATGCATCTTTAATTTATTATAATCTATTTCAAGTTAATATTGATTTAATTCCAATAAAATATACCACTTTACCTCTATTTTTCCAGTTTATTTCCATTTGTACCAGTTTTACCTCCATTTTCCTCTTCTTTGTACTATCGCTGTCTTACACACTATTGCATCTATACACATTATAAACTTAACAGTACAGTGTTAGGATCTTTGCTTTCAGTAAGTACATGTTTTGTACAGAGATTAAGAGAAGAAAATTAAAAAAAAAATTTTTTATATTTACAAATTTACTATTCCCAGTGCTCTTCATTCCTTTCTGTGATTCTGAGTTACCATCAATTTCCTTTTAGCCAGAAGGACTTCCTTCAGTATTTGTTAGGGCGGGTCCACTAGCAATGAGTTACCCCAGTTTTTGTTTATCTGTGAATGTTTTTATTTTGTCTTTATTTTTGTTGGATATGGAATTCTTGATTTACAGATATATTTTTCCACTAGCACTTTAAATATACCATTCCCATTGCATTCTGGCCTGCGCTATTTCTGATGAAAGTCAGCTGTTAATCATATTTTTTCTCCTTTATGTGTCATGGTATTTTTCTTTTGCTGCTTTCAATCATACATATACGTGTGGTTCTTTGTGCATTTGCCCACTTGGAATTTATTGACCATTGTTGAAATGTTAAAGTTTTCCACCAAATTTGTTATTTTTATGGCGTTATTTCTTCTCCCCTTTCCTCTCTCTTTTCTCCCACTAGGACTTCAAGCACATTTATGTTAGGGTGTTTGATATTGCCCCACAGATCACAAAAGCTCTGTCATTTTCCTCCAGTATTTTTTCCTTTTTTTTTTTTTTTTTTTTTTTTTTTTGGTTTCAATAATTTTTATCGGTATGTCTTTATATTTACTGATTCTTTCTTCTGCCATCTCAGATCTGTCTGTTAACAAGCCCATTTGTGAGGTGTTTTTTTTTGTTTTTCATTTTAGTTACTACTCAACTGTAGAATTTCCATTTGGCTCATTCTCTGTAGTTTGAAAATTCTCTGTTGAGATTCCCTAATTATTTAGTCCTTCTTAACATATTTTCCTTTAATTCTTTGAACTCATTTATTTATTTATTTATTTATTTATTATTTTAATGTTTATTTATTTTTGAGAGAGAGACAGACAGACAGACAGAGTGTCAGTGGGGAAGGAGCAGAGAGAGGGAGACACAGAATCTGAAGCAGGCTCCAGGCTGTGCACTGTCAGCACAGAGCCTGATGCGGGGCTCGAACTCACAAACTGTGAGATCATGACCTGAGCCAAAGTCAGATGCTTAACTGACTGAGCCACCCAGGTGCCCCTGAACACATTTATAATAGCTTCTTTGAAGTTTTGTTAAATCAAACTCCTGTGGCTGTTTGGAGTTATTTTCTATTAACTGCTTTTTTTTCTTGAGTATAGGTTCACACTTTCATACTTTTTTTTAAATATCTAGTAAATTTTCGGGTTCTGTGTTGACAACTCAGAGCCTGGAGCCTTTTTCAGATTCTGTGTCTCCCTGTCTCTCTGCCCCTCCCTGACTTGCACTCTTGTCTGTCTCAAAAATAAATAAACATTAAAAAAAAATTTTTTTTAATAAATATCTAATAAATTTTGAGGGCTTATGGATATTGTATTCTTGTGACTCTGGATTCTGGTTTTGTTTTGTTTTGTTTTTTCCTTCTGTTTGGGTTTTGCTTCAGTAAGTAGGCAGTTATCTTTCCAGGATTCAGTCTGTGAAATTTGTTAGCTTTGTAGTGTTCAACTGCTGATGTCTCAGCCCAGTTTTTGTGTATTTGTTGGTGTTGTCCACCTGCTTTTTTAGCATGACCCCTTAGGGGTCTCTCTAATGCCTGTATAGTATAGTCGTCAATGAGTGATACCTTAGGGCAATAAGGCTTCCAGGATAGGATGTGTGTAGATGAGGAATACATTCCAAGGTAGAGCAAATTTACCAGTCCCAGGCTTTCAATATTTACTCTGTTCTCTGAGATCTTCTGCGTATGTGCATAATTTAGTAGACAGCCAGGAGCGTGTGGACAATTTAAAATCTCAACCTTCTGTGGCTCCCTCACTTCCAAAATCTAGTTGTTTCCCTACTGCCCTGAACCAAGCCCACCATCTCTCATGCTAAAGCTGTGGGTTTTTGTCTTCAAGGCAGTGGGGAATATAATGTCCCCAGGCAAGGTCAAAACACACAGTTCTTAGTTGATGAAGTAGCAGTATGCCTCAGTAAATATTTCTCAGGTTGTTCTCTGCAATTGGTTATTTCCCAGTGCTCTAAAATAGTTGGTTTTTGTCTTTTGTCTGGTTTACACCTATCTCCTCTTGCAGCCATTATTGGAAGTAAGAATATATTGTTGTAACATTTGGGGATGGTTTCTTCACATCTTTGTTGTGTGCATCCATATTATAGTACATATTTCACATAAATCTAAAGTATGATCTAAATTTGTATCCTGCATTTTCACTTAGTAGTATAGTTTGAATAATTTTCAATGTCATTAAGATTTTTTGTAAATATCTTTAATAACTACATTATACTTCAGTATATCAGTGTAATGAAATAAATCCAGTTATTTTTCCACTGTTAAAATTTTACGTGTATATTGCTTTCAATTATTTTTCAGTACTTCAGTGTTATAGATAACACTGGTATGAACATCTTTGTGCATATAGATCTTTGTATCTGCAGTGATTATTTTAGGGTAGATTCTTTTTTTTTTTTTTTTTAATTTTTTTTTTCAACGTTTATTTATTTTTTGGGACAGAGAGAGACAGAGCATGAATGGGGGAGGGGCAGAGAGAGAGGGAGACACAGAATCAGAAACAGGCTCCAGGCTCTGAGCCATCAGCCCAGAGCCTGACACGGGGCTCGAACTCACGGACCGCGAGATCGTGACCTGGCTGAAGTCGGACGCTTAACCGACTGCGCCACCCAGGCGCCCCTAGGGTAGATTCTTAAAATGAAAATCCTATGTCAAAAGGTATGAATATTTTAGATATTCTTAATATATATTATTCTGTCATTTTCTGGTTGGTAGGCAAATTTTCATACTTTAACTTTTTAACATTGTCATTGTTTTTAAAAGCTACTCTACATCTTACTAAGTAGACTTGCCTAACTAGTTCTTTATTGTTGGAGATTTAGGTTATTTCCTGCCCCTCACTTTTTAAAAGAAAGTATCTAAAATATCTGAATGGTCATAACTCTTTCATATTTTAAATATTTTCTTCTAAGTCCCAAAATTGGAAATATCTACTCAGAGTATGAATACCCTTTGGGCTCCTTTCACATTTTTCAAATTGCTTTTTAAGTGCACCCATTTATAAGACCACTAGTGAAGGAAGAGTTTTACTTCATTGTCAAGCACTGCCTACCATGTAAACATTTCTAATTTGCATACGTTAATAATAATGACAGTTAATTCTACCAGAGAAATCTAAGGAGAGAGTTTGACCAGTGCCTTTTTACTGTGTGAGTTGTCTTAAGCTCTTTCCTCCTCATCTTTTAGGAGTTAGTGATTTTCTTATTAACTTTTTAGGGACTGTTTTGAAATGAAGCTATAAATTCTTGGTTAAATTTGTTGCTAGTAATTATACTATTGCTGTGTTGCCATTGTATTTCAGTTGTGTTACTGGATACGTTTTACATAAAGTTGAATATTTTTTATGCGGTCAAACCTGTCCCTCTTTTTCCTTTATGATTTCTTCTGTTGCTTCTAAGCCCAAAAAGTTGTGAATTCACTCCCAAGTGAATTCTGCCTTATTCTGTTAGGTTGAACCAAATGAGGTTGCCACTTTTATGGTTAAAAAATGATTGCATATCAGCATTTCATATGATTTTACCTTAAAATTTTTTATAATTATGTTCATTTTCCTTATTGGAATATTTTGTTCTTATGACTTCATGCATAAATGCAGAACAAAATACATGGAACAAAAAAAATAATCTGTAATAAAATTACATTTTTCAAGAATGTGAAAAATCAGGGGTGCCTTGGTGGCTCAGTTAAGTGCCCGACACTTGGTTTTGGCTCAGGTCATGATCTCAGGGTTTATAACTTCGAGCCTACATCCAGTTCTGTGCTGACAGAGGAGCCTGCTTGGGATTCTCTGCCCCTCCCTCACTGTGTCTCTCTCTCAAAATAAAGAAATAAAGTTATAAAAAATGTGAAAAATCAGCTTCCATTTTGATAGAGTGGTCAAATTAAAAAAATAAATAAATAAAATGGTCATTAGTCAAGTGGTAAAGACTTGGGGTTATCATATTCAACTTACTATAATGTATTGTTTAGTTGCCCTTTAATGGTAGGTATTTTTTAAAGTGTATGAAAGCAGTACTTCTAATTACCGGATTTTATTAGTGTAACAATTTTCAAGAATAAAAATAAAATTTAATTTACCTAATTTTTTTAGGTCAGCCAGGAGAGTTCAGGAGGAGCCTAGCAGAAAAGAAGAGGGATCTCAGTATTTTTAAAATGAAATGAAAGCCCAAGAAATAATGTATTCATTATATATATATGTGCACTAATTGAGCTCTACGTTAGAATTCTAAAAGAAAAATAACAAGATTAAGTTAGAAGTCAAGTCTATGCCAATACTTTTTAATTATTACTGAAACAACCATGGTTTGAGCTTTTCTTAAGGAGAGATCATTAATTATGATGAATTGTGAAGTACGTTTGTGATTAGACTAATGTCAACTAAATCAGTATTTGATCGTCTACATTATTTTCATATATTATATAAGCAAATTATTGATCAGAAGTCTCTTGAGGCAAAAGGCTAGTACATTTATCCATTATAAATTTCACCTCTTACCAAATACGGTAGTAGTAAGAATGGGTGTCAAATGTCAGATTATAGAGAAAACTTAAATAGTTCTTGCAGTTTGTACAGCAAACTTTAACACATTAAAATGTCTGATGTAAACATATTTTATACTAGACTATAAAAAAATGTAATAGTCTTTAGGAAATTTCAGGGTGCCTGGGTGGCTCAGTTGGTTAAACTCTGACTTTGGCTCAGGTCATCATCTCGTTGTTCGTGGGTTTGAGCTCCGCATCAGGCTCTGTGCTGACAGCTTGGAGCCTGGAGTCTGTTTAGGATTCTGTGTCTTTGTGTCTCTCTGCCCCTTCCCCACTCGGCTCTGTCTCCATCTCTCTCTCAAAAAAATGAATTAAAAATGTTTAAAAAACACTTAAAAAAAAGGAGTTTTAATTTTTTCTTTCTCTTTAAAGACTTTTTCCTTTTGTCATAATACCAATTTTCCCTGGCCCACCCAACAAAATCCTACTTGGAAATCAAAGGATTAAGGCTAGAGAAGAAAATAACTATTTTTACCATTTTGCCATATTTTTTTTAGTTCTTTCTGGGATATACATTTTGTTTTTAAAATTTTTATTTTTTTACATGAATTATTTTTTTTACATGAATCACTTTTTGCTGAATCATTTTATGTATATAGTTTTGTATTCTTCTAAAAATGTGATTTTAGCATTTCCCTTTGTTATATGATGCTTTTAAAACATTTTACAAAATAGATTACCATGCTGCCTCCATCATGGGGTTGGGCCATAATTTATTTAACCATTCTCCTTTTGGGCATACTTTTCTATTTTTCAGAAACATTGTGATAAGTATGCTTGCATAGATTAGGAAACTAAAGCTCTTAGAGGTTACACAGTCAAGGCTAACATTATAGTTCTTCTGACACCCAATCTTTTGCCTTTGCCTTTTGCCTTTTTTTCCTTTACTCCATAGAAAACTGTTGGGAACATGTGAAAGACACTCTGTATGCAGCTATTCCTTGTAGAAAATCTCTTAGTAAATCATTCAAATCAAATAAATTATTTTCTACAACTCACTTATAGAAACATAAATAAATAAAATATTTGGCCTTTTATATGTTGTATCATTATCCATTTCGAACAGAGTGGTTCCAACAACTGGATATTGAATGAATGTTTTTGAGAATAAAACATGTTTTAAAAAACTTTCTAGTACCTTTAGCTCTTTTTAGTGACAAAAATGCTTCAAAAAAGTAATTTTGAATGATCCTTTAGAGGCAAAGTAAAGTAACTGCATTCAAAGATAGAAATTATAATTTGGAATAAAACAGAAAAGTTTTGTCAAGGGAGTTAGAAACTTCTGTGAAGTCAGTAAAGCAAAGATAGATAGGTAGATTATTCCAGATGATTGGTACTGCAGAGAACATCATTCCCTTCTTAGCAGTCATGCAATAGTACAAAGGAAGAGAGACAAAGCCAAGAAGCAGAAGGAAAAGTAGTCAGAGGAATAAGTTTCTTGAAAAAAATAGCTGATGCAGTACGACAGAGGTTTTAAACTATAGAAAGTAATATTTTAAACTATCCTACAAAGATCAGGAAAAATATTTATGTAATTGTTTAAAATAATGTCTCATACTCCATCCTAAAATGTTAATATTTATGGGCCAAAAGGTGTGCTCATACTTAAAATTGTGATAGCAGAAGTATGAAGATAATAAAAAAGAGAAAATCATAAAACCAGAGTTTAGAACCATATGAGTGTTTATTGTTGCATGGCACCACACTCTCATTTTGAAAAAATTTAGGAAACTTCAAAATTATTTTGTGCTTTACATTTTAAAATAGAAAACAACTGTGTTATTGAGTCTAATTTTACTTTAAACTCAATGCCATGTCTAGAAGTATTACTAAAAATCATTTATTTTGTATAGAATTATTTTGGAATTTTTGAGAGGCCTAACACATAAATAACTGATGCATATAAAAAGCCCTAATTTTCTCCTTCTATGGGAGATTCTCTTGGTTCAGCTGTCAAATTAATAATAATAATAATCGTCATTGTCGTTGTTGTCTCCTCAATTCCGGACAGGGAAATGTTAAGTAAGCTTTGCTACTCAGTGGCACAGTTGTGTAGCCAGTACAAATAAATGATTGTTTGAGTTTGTTGTTTCTTCCATTTTTTGTCTCTTTTATGCTTCCAAACTTGTGTTACAGCGGTCAGACTTCTTCCCCTATCTCCCTACCTACCTTGGTTCCACAGAGGGGAGAATATTTCTACTTTGTCTACATAGCTTTCATATAAAGCTGCTTCCTTTCTAAATCTAATTCTTCTTAATTAGATTCTGTTCTTTTCTGTTAAAAGGTGGTTTAAGTGGTGAGGCACCGTAGGTGTGGCTAAGAATGAAGGAAACTAAGGAGGAAAGAGGGCACTCACTTTGAAAGAATAGAGAGGTAATCTGTAGCATTTTCACAAAGATTTTGAGTGCTTTATGAGTTGTTAAATAGTCCACACTGTATCCTTCCAGCCAAGTGGAGCTGGACAAAGATGGTGATGTTTCAGCATTTCTACAACTAAGGATATAGGGGAATAGAAATTCTAAGTACAGGGTTGGTTGTGCATAAGAAAAGCACTGGGAGGAAGATGCAGGACATGGTTGAGAAATACTGAGAGGCTGTTTGTTGCTGAAATGTTGGGTATGAGTGCAGAAATGGTTGAAAAATAAGGATAAAAGAATAAGCTTGGGATGTTATTGATGGTAATTGAAAATTAAAATGATACGTTTATGCTTAACTCTGGAATCAATGGAGAGTCACAGAGGTATTTTTTAAGCACCAACTTAGTAAGAACCTTACTTTGTGAAGATGACTTCAGTAGCTGTGTTTAGGAGGGAAAAGGTAAGGCAGTAGTCTAAACTGGGGTTCAGCCTTTTCTATAAAAAACGAGATAAATAATTTAGGCTTTGTAGGCCATATGATCTCTACTGCAACTAGTCAGCCCTGCCGCTTGTAGATATAGACACTTTTTAAACAAATAAATATGGCTATGTATCTGTGTAGTAAATGAGTGGCACATTTTGTAGATAATAGTATTGTGTCATGAATATGAGTTTCTTAAACAGGCCCTCATGGATGTTGTAACCTCTTAGGTTCAGATTGACCTCTTTAGCTTCTTCATCTATAAAGTAGATGTATAAAATGACATCTTTCTCAGGTTTTTAATAAAGAAAGTAACTGCGGAATAACTTTTTGCAAACCCTGAAGCTGTTTAGAGAAAATGTTTGATAAAACTGTAAGATGAATTTGCTATTGAGAATAGATGTGTTATCGGTTAAATTCTTTTCATTTCTTTTTGACTCTTTGTTTAAACCAACTTGGTGCTAAGTTCTAGAGGCAAAATAAATCTACTTTTGAGCTACTTGTAATATTTCTAGCTTAGACCTTGATCCTAAGAGATAGAATTATAGTAACTGTTAAAATGAAATGTAGCCAGAAATATGATAAGCTGTTGATATGTGTCTCTGTCATAGTGAGATTGCATTTACTTTAAAGGAAACAGCACAGTACCTATACTGCGAATGTGTTTAATATTTTAAAAGTTATTCATCTGGAAAAGCTTGATTAAAATGAGCTTTCTATGGCATTCATGACCTTTAAGATCATTAATGATAACATCTGAAAGACCAAAGAAAATTTAGTTTTAACTTCGTACAATTTTTCCTGGCAATTAAAAATGGTTAGATTTATCTCCTTTTTTCCCTCAAAATGTTGTTAATAAAGAAATGGATCCCAAGCTGAGAGGCAGTATAGTGTTGGTAAGAACATAGATTTTGTAATCTGAGGTAAAATTCAAGTTCTTCACCTTACCATCTTTGTGACTTAAGGTAATTTATTCTTCACCTAAAAAATAGCATTAAAAGTTCTTACCTTGTCAGGATTGTTATGCGAATTTTGTTAAATGAGATATATGTAAAGTGCTTAACATAGGGTCTGGAATGTTAAAAGCTTACAGTAAATAATAGCTATTATATTTTTTTCAAAAAACATGTTAAATTTTTTTCAGGTAGCTTATGCTTTCTCAGGAATGTCTGTCATGTTGGCTGGGAAGGATATGGCACATAGAAGTTATCATTTATATATTTGGAGCACATATGATCACTTTAAAAATTGCCATTCTGGGGGCACCTGGGTGGCTCAGTCAGTTATGTGTCAGACTCTTGGTTTCGGCTCAGGTCATGATCTCACAGTTTTTGAGTTCAAGCCCCGTGTTGGGCTTCTCACTGGCATCTTGGAGCCTGCTTGGGATTCTCTTTCTCCCTCTCTCTGTCCCTCCCTTGCTCGCTCTCTCGGTCTCTCTCTAAAAAATAATAAATAAATAAACTTAAAAATAAAAGAATTGCCATTCTATTATCAATTGTGTTTGTTAAAAATGTATTATATGTGGATTTCATGTTTCATTATTACTACTTGTTATAATTTCCCCAACACTGTTATCATTCTCTCAAACATTCAGCTATTGGAATTAGGCAAATACTTCCTAATAGACAGAATTCAATGAAATTAATACTTCCAAATTAGTTTATACATTTATGAGAATTTTAAAATTTTCAAGGAAGTTTATTTCAAATATGTACTTAGCATTGACTGTATTCCAGGCACTATCCTAAGTGCTAATGATACAAGATGTAAGGCCGTTATTGTCTTCAAGAAGCTGATAGATAGCCTTCAAAGAAGGAAAGATAGACAACAGAATCAGTAATTATACCACAAATTTGCTGACACATGTTTATAGGTTTATAGGAGCATAGAGCAGAGAGTTATAACCATCATGAAAGATGATGACTGTTGAGCTGAGCTTTGAAAGAAAAGATTAGCCCAGAAAAGGAAAGAGATGTTGTCCAGAGAAAGGGAATTTACAGATTTATCTGTATATATAAATCCATTTTTATTCACATTCATTAGAAAAATTGCTATGTAACTTTGGACAAATAACTTTACCTCACAAGGTTGGTCAGTATTAAAAGAAATAATAGGCTTTCTGTTCCAGTAAAGATGAAGTAACAGGGATGAGATTTACCCTCCCACCTGAAACCACTAAAAACCTGGACAAATTATTTGAGAAAACAACTCTCAAGACAATGGACATAAAACATGAAGGAGAGTGATTCTAAGAGATGGGGAAAATATGAGGTGCACCCTTTAATTGCTTCAGCTTAAGGCCTAGAAAAGTTTCCAGGTCACAGCACAGGGAGGGAGGACTCAGGCAGAGCCCTGGTAGTCTCCTTGCATTGAGAAGATGGAGCTGTGATAACAGGGGGGCCAAAGCCCCTAGATATCACAGGGCAGGTTACCAGAGAGGAGAAAGCTGCATAATATCTGCAGAGGGTTTCCTTCAGGTATTCATTAGTACATGTATGTGAGGAAGCTATCCAAGGCTTGGAAAAGAACTATTTGAAATGATTAGAGGAAATTGTCTGCCACTACACAGAGTTGGGAATAGTGTCTCTTCCCAAAAACCAGTGTGGAGAACCTCATAATTCATGGTGCTTCTGATCAAGTACTAAAAATGTCTTAATTGTGGGGAAGAATTAATGACAGATCTACAGCTGTTCTGGTGCTAACAAAGTAGGAACTGAAAGGATCAAACTGCTTCCAAGTTAATTTAACTGTGTCTTGGAACAAAGACCAAGACTATGTATAGGAATACAAAAATATCCTGCGCACAACAAAATAAAATCATGATGTCTGACATTTTGTCCAAAATTACCATGCATCCAAAAAGTCAAGAAAATGTAACATAATAGAAAAATCAATCAGTTGAAACCAACTAGTATTAGTAGACAAGGACATTAATAGAACCATCCTAACTCTATTGTGTATGGTCAGAGAGCTACTAGAAAGACTGAACATACTAAGTAGAGACATGAAAGCTATAAAAGAAGTAAAAATTCTAGATAGGAAAACTACATGTCTGAGATGAAAGATACACTGGATGATATTAATGGACATGGTAAACTGCAGAATATGGATTAGTGAACTAAAAGACAGCAAAAGAAACTATCCAAAATGGAACTGGAGAGAAAAAAAAAAAAAAAAAAGAAAAGAGCATTTGTGAGCTGTAGTAACCATGTTAGGTAGCCAAATATACAATATACATGTAGGAGGCACCTGAGAGGCTCAGTTGGTTGTATCTGACTAGCTCAGGTCATGATCTCATGGCTTGTGAGTTCGAGCCCCAAATCAGGCAGAGCTCTCAGTGCAGAGCCTGTTTTGGATGCTCTTTCTCCCTCTTTCTCTGCCCCTCCCCCACTCTATCTCTTTCTCTCTCTCAAAAATAAATAAACACCAAAAAAATTTTTTAAATGTGTATATGTAACTGGAATCCTGAAAGGAAAGGGAAGAATAGGGGGCAACAGAAAAATATAATTGATAATGACCAAAATATCTCTAATAAAAACTATAAGTAATTTCAAAAAGCCGAATAAGCCCCAGGCACAAGAAATATGAAGAAAACTACACCAAGGCATATCATAATCATATTGCTTGAAACCAGTTATGAGAAGAAAATCTTAAAAGCAAAAGAGTAAAAATAAATACTAACTGTTGTCATGTAGGAGAAAAAGATAACTCATTATGTATGAGGAACAGAGATAGCTATGAAAGTATATTTCTCATGAGAGACAATGCAAAGTACAAGACAGTAAAGGAACAATTTTAAAATAATGGTAGAAAAGGGGCGCCTGGGTGACTCAGTCGGATAAGCGTCCTACTTCAACTCTGGTCATGATCTCCTGGTTTATGAGTTCCAGCTCTGTGTCGGGCTCTGTGCTGACAGCTCAGAGCTTGGAGCCTGCTTCTGATTCTGTGTCTCCTTCTCTCTCTGCTCCTCCCTTGCTCATGCTCTGTCTCTCTCTGTCTCTCAATAATAAATAAACATTAGAAAAAAAAATTTTTTTTAATAATGGTAGAAAAATTTTATAAACCTAGAATTCTCCCTACTAGAGTATCTTTCATAGGTGAAGGCCAAAATGAAGTTTTGTGTTTTTAAGACAAACAAAACTGGAAGGAATTTATCACCAAAACTCCTGTACTACAAGAAATGGCAAAGGAAATCTTTTCAGATACTGGGTTGACATAAAAGAAAGCACTGCAAATGGTGATTACGTGAATAAATATAACTCTTTAAAAGATAAGCATTTAAAGCATAAACAACACAGTGCCTTATGGAGTTTATAACAATATATGACAGCTAGAAGGGGATAAATGAGAGTATCTTATTGTAAGGTTGTTTTTTTTTCTTTATTTTTTTTAACATTTATTCATTTTTTTGAGAGAGAGTGAGAGAGCGTGAGTGGGGCAGGGGGAGGGGCAGAGAGAGAGGGAGACACAGAATCCTAGGCAAGCTTCAGGCTCTGAACTGACAGCACAGAGCCCAATGCGGGGCTCGAGCTCATGGACCATGAGATCATGACCTGAGCCGAAGTCAGACGCTTAACCGAGCACCCAGGTGCCCCGTAAGGTGTTTATAGTATATATAAAGTAATATAATGAAGACAGAGGGTGATAAATTAAAGATGTATATTATAAATTCTAAAGCAACAACCAAAATAACACAAAAAGTTATAGCTAATAAGCCAACAAATAATATTAAACGGAATTATAAAAATGCTCTAAGAGAAGGCATAAAAAAAAGAAAAAAGGAGCAAACAACAGATGGGACAAATAGAGAACAAATAGCATGTGGTAGATTAATAATTACATTAAGTGTAAATTGGTCTAAACATGCCACTTGAAAGGCAGAGTTTTTCAGATTGCATAAAAAAGCAAGACCAACTATGTACTGCCTATTAAACACATACACACACACATGCACGCGCACACATTTGAGATTTAAACCCCAAGAAGCAAAAATGATGGAAAAGAATATACCAGACTAAAAGGTAGTATTGTTAAATAAGTAGTACTGTTAAGATGTCCTTTCTTCCAAATTGACATGTAGATTCAGTGCAATCCCATGCAAAATCCTAGGATGCTTATTTTTTAGAGTAAGATAAGCTTATTCTAAAATAGGGGATGCAAGAAATAAATAAAATAAAATAGGGGATGCAAAAGAGCTAGAAGAGCCAAAACTACTTTGAAAATGAAGAAAAAGGTTGGAGAATTTATTCTACCTGATTTCAAGAGCTAATACAAAACTATAGTAATCAAGAGCTAATGTAAAACTATAGCAATACCACAGGGTGGTATTGGTATTAAGACTGACAGATCAGTGGGACAGAATAGAGAGTCTAAAAGTAGACAGATATATATATATCCAGTTGATTGTTAACAGAGGCACAAAGATGATTGCATGGAAAACGATGCTCTTTTCCACAAATGGTGCTGAAACTATTGCACGACAATATATCAAAAAATGTTTTTAATGTTTTTCAGTGTTGCACTTATATAGAAATTAAGTTAACTGTAAAACTTCTAGGTATAAGCTCAGGACAGAACTTTATGAATTGGGGTTAGGTAAAGATTTCTTAGATATAATACCGCAAAAGCATGATTCATAAAAGAAGAAATTAATGAGTCGGACTTCATGAAAATTAAGAACTTCTGCTTCTTTGAAAGATACTCTTAAGATGATGAAAAAATAAGCCACTCAATGAGAGTGGGAGCTTTATTCAGAAAATAAACACAAATATGTAATTTAGTGTCTATATGCATGCACATGCATGTATGTATAGATGATGTGTAAGCCTCATGTATGAAAAATGATTTTCATTATAATTAAGAACTCTGAAAATTCAATAATAAGAAAACAATCCAACGAAAAATTGGCATTTTGAACGTCCATTTTTCCAAGGAAAAATAAGGATAACGAACACATGAAAAGACGTTCAACACCATTAATCATTACGGAAACATAGATTAAAACCACAGTAAGCTTAAAACCACTATTAGAATTTTGAAATTAAAAAGGCTGACTGTACTATGTCATGACAAGGATGGAGAGCAGCTAGAACTCTCCTTGTGGGAATATAAAACCACTTTGGAAACAGTTTGGTAATTTTTTTTCTTTTAATTTTTTTTTAATGTTTATTTTTTAGACAGAGACAGAGCACAAGCTGGGGTGGGAGGTGTGCAGAGAGAGAGAGAGACATATACACACACACAGAAATTGAAGCAGGCTCCAGGCTCTGAACTGTCAGCATAGAGCCCAAACATGGGGCTCAAACCCAGGGACTGCAAGATCATGACCTGAGCTGAAGTTGGACACTCAACCAACTGAGCCACCCAGGCGCCCCACAGTTTGGTAATTTCTTACAGAGTAAACACCTGTTTACCATCTTTCCAGAATTTGCTCTCTGGTTATTTTTTATATAAAAAGAGCATATGATGATTTAAAATGAGAGAGATAGCTGAAAACCGTATAATCCAGCCTTAATTTTGATTTTGCATAGTGTGGCTAGTTTAATTTATTTTCCAAGTTTGAGTTCTCTCTTAGTTCAGCCACAGTGTTTCTTTCAGACTTTTTACTTCCCTGTTCTTAACAGCACCCAAAAGTGTTGTTGGCAGCTGGAATGGCTCTTGTTTCATCAGCCCCCAGAATTTCCATAGTGGTGGCCAGGGGTTCAGGGAGCTGAATATGAATGGAAATGTGAAGGGTGAACAAAGAGTTTAAATGGTTTAGTGTATAAACTGGTTTATGTAAGGATAGGCTTGCTTCTCTGCTTCTTGTTTTATATATATATATATATTCATGGCTCAAAAGATTGTGCTGGTTTGGAATGCTAGTTTTGGCACTATCTTGAGATTCTAGACATGGTGTCTTTAAGGAGCTCAGGGGATTGGACTAAATACGAGTAAGTCCAAAGTCAAGGGAAAAAGTCTAGACATTGAAGATAGTCACCTCCACAGCCATCAAGTGACTGACTTAGCTTTCAGTTTCAGGAGCATTTGTTTCATCTTAAGAAAGTAGTCTTCTATAAAACTAGGAGTAGTAACTAAATGGAGTAAGTAAGTATATGTGGCTATCAAGGGGAGGGAAGTGAGCAGAGTAGTTCTGGAGAATTCATGGCAACAGAAAGACTACCAAACCCTTCTCCCCCACTGAAAGACCACTATTTTTTTTTAATGTTTTTGTTTATTTTTGAGAGAGAGCATGAGACAGAGAGGGGGACAGAGGATTCAAAGCAGGCTCCACGCTGACAGCAGTGAGCCCATGTGGGACTTGAATTCATGCACTGTGAGCTGAAGTTGGACATTCAACCAACTGAGCCACCTAGGCATCCAAAAGACCACTACTAATTTAGAATTTTAAGCCCTATATAAGAATTTCTAGCAGAAGTACAGTTTTCTTTAAGTAAGCTAAAATTATGGTACAATACCTACTAATTTATTTTTTGTGATATAATACCATAATAATGTTTTCACTTTAATATACCTTTAAAAAAGAAGCATAAGTTCATACTGTTCTTACTGTTCTGTTAATGCTAAAATTTTTTGAGGGGACAACAATTATGTTCTCCATAGTTCAGTTTTGGTAATATTTGTTTATCTAATTATGCACTACTAAATTTGATGTGAGGAATATTATTTTTAATGGAATACTATTTTTAATGGAATACAATTTTTTATCCAAAAGTTTGTTTCACACAATATAATTGTGAAACTGTGTTCTTAATTATGCCCTCATTTTACAATTCTTATATTGCAAAATTGCTATATTACATGCATTTCTATTTGGTGTTATATTATTGCTTATTGAGTAAGATTTGATTTCTGGTTCTGAATAAAAAATCAATAAAATAAAACCAATTTTAGATGGAATTCACACTAATCCCTGAACTGTAATATACTCTAAAATAAGTAAAGCATTAGAAATTTTGGAACCCAAGCCCATAAAGATATTTTCATTCTAAACCAGTTAGTATGATGATACCTAATATTTAATATTTATAAGAATAAAAATATTTATAAAATACAAATTTCAAAAGTCTGATGAATCCAACAATGTATTTCTCCCCACAGTTGAAGATGATCCCTGTATTTCACAAATAAAATTTTGCAAGTTACATTTGTATAGGCAAATGTATTTAGAATGTCCTCGTATTCCATCTGCTGGGACAAATGTATTATTTTGGACAGATTTTTCTTTTGAACAGAATTAAAAATTCATTCTTTTGCTTTTATATCTATGGAATTAATTGCTTTGACTTCATGACTGTCCTAGTGATTTAGTTAGAAGGATCCTGAAATTTGGAGTCAGAAGGTCTTAATTTCAATCTGTCATGTATAGTAGAGGCAAGTTACTAGACTGGGTTTCTTTATCTTTGAATATGAATCCTATATTATAGATTGTTAGAGAAATTAATGAAAATATAAATATGTCTTAACAGGTGTTTTTATCAGAAACATCAATCATCTTTCTTTAGGAATGGTAATTACCATATTTTCAAGACAGAGGTTATAAATGGAGGAGGGAGGGAGCCGCCATGGAGGGGGGTTTGTACGGTAGGAGACTACAACAATATTAATTTTTTTCTTGGATGTGGGTATTCATCATTCTGTGTATTTTTCTGTGTCTTAAATATTTCTTAATTGTTAAAAATAATCTTCCCTTGTGAAATACATGAAACTTCCCCATGAAATATCTTCACCATAAAGTGCCTAACATTTTTCTATCAAAGGACACTGCTTCCTAGGACACTCTGAAATGTATGCTTCATAATTCTTAGCTTGCTTGGGACCTGCTAGTCAGAATATCATTTCCTTCATGCCATTCTAGTTATGTTATATTGCATAGAGTGTCACGTTTCTACTATGTGTATTAAGTAGATGGCAGAGGTCACAAACTGTTTTGGGATTGAACCTGGCTTTTAGAAGTATTCTTTGTTCCACACAGTATTGGTCTTTATGGGAACTTAAAGTCTCATGAAAAATCAAGAAATTTTGTAGCTTTGGGTTGCATTTCTGTATGACAGCAGTGAGTAGGTGCTGATTATTAGCCGCTTCCTTTCGCTAGGCCATGTGCTCCACTGTTCTGCACCCTCACAGTACTCTCTGATGACTGAGGCCAAATGTCTTTTGCCTCTCATCATCATAAATATTTGTATTAACTGCTTGGCCCCCATCGGCAGTTTAGTTTATAACTCTTAGATTATATTCAGTAGATATCACACGTTCTATTGATATTTTGCTATGATAGTTTAACTTGATGTTACATATTTTCAACATTTTGTAACTTCATAAAGCTCCCATACGTACATTTTCTCTACTAACATATGACATAAAGTACTGTTTTTGTCACCTCCTCCTTCTCTCCTATTCAGTCAGTCCTTTCATGTTACTAATTATTCCTCAAATCTAGTTCTTCCTGTCCAGCCTCACCACCACTGCTCCACCTCAAGCTCTCATCGTCTGTCACCTGGCATTCTTTAATTCCTTCCTGACTGCGCTCCTCACCCCCAGTCACATTCCTTTCAATTCATCATCAAGTTATTGCTAGAATGACTTATCGAAGTACAGATGTCATCTCCTCACACCACTGTTTTAGATTCTCCTAAGTCTCTCTTTCTATGGTAAGGTCTGCAAACTTTTCCTTAAAGGTCCAGATAGTAAATATTTTAGGCTTTGCTGACCAGAAGTTTTCTGTCACAAAAAATTGACTTTGCTATTGGTGTACTAAGCACAAAAGCACCTATAGACAGTATGTAAACAAATGGGCATGTCTGTGTTCCAGTACAATTTATTTATAAAAAACCAGGTCACTGGTCTAGGGCCATAGTTTCTTACCCCTTGTTCTAGGATATGAAAGACTCTAGCTGTCTTTCCTCCTGTTTTATCTACTACTCTTCCATCCTGTTTCTTACAGTTTATTCAGAGGCACCATTCAAATGGTTAACAATTCTTAGACATCTTCTTTCTATATCCAATTATGTAAGTCTTTTCATTCAAACCATTTTTTCACAGAGAAATTTAAAAATATATCTTATAAAATGTTAATTCTCAAATGATGGTATCATATATATATATATATATATATATATATATATATATATGAGGTTATTTATATTTAGTCACTTGCTGACATCTTTATAAATATATGGTGAAGTATAGTCTCAAGTGTTAAAAAGGTTTTATGGAGTGCCTGGATGGTTCATTTGATTAAGTGTCTGACTCTTGATTCAGCTCAGGTCATGATCTCATGGTTCGTGGGTTCCAGCCCCGCATTGGGCTCCATGCTGACAGCACAGAGCCTGCTTGGGATTCTCTCTCTGCCCCTCCCCTGCTCACCCCCTCTCTCTCTCTCTCTCTCTCTCTCTCTCTCTCTGTCTCTCTCTGTCTCTCAAAATAAATAACTAAACTTAACAAAAGTTTTTAACAGGTCCTTCATGAAAATTCATAACTCATAACCTGCTACAACCCATGTTATCTTAGATACCATCAACACATTAATCCGAAAATCTCAAAATAAGGTCACTGGTAGGCAAGTAAGGTTAATTTCAACATTATCAACTGTGTTGAATCAAAGTCCATTGAGAAAACAACTTGAGGACATTTGGTAGGAATTGAAAGCTTGTAAATCACATCATCATCACAGTTGCCCCTTTCAAATAGGAAAGCAGAAAAAAATTTGGTTTTTGGATATGACTTGCCTGAAATATCAAGTTGTTACTTAAATTCCGATAGGTCACTTTGCATGTTTCCATATGCAAAAAAAAAAAAAAAAACAAAAAAACAGAGCTTAATAATATGTTTTTAAATATATGGAGGTTTTGCCTCATTATTCAATTGTAGTTATTTAGGCTATTGCTGATTGGTACTGATTTAGGTGCTGATTTAGACTATTGCAGATTGATGTTGGGTACTAACAAAACCTTTTCCAGTAAAAAAAAAAAAAAAAGAAAGAAAGAAATTCATTCTTCCAACATGTTAATGAAAAGTGTGATTCATTTACTACAGTGAGAGAGTAGATTGGTAGAGCTGCTGTGATGGAGTTTTATTAAGATGTTGGATGGATATTAATATCTGTTATGATAAAGTCTTCTAAATTTTCTGATGTTTGCATAGTAATACATTAATTTAAAGCTCCATATATTAAAACTGACCTGTAAATGTCTTTTATGGTTGACTTTTAGCCACCAGCCGAACAGGCCAAAGCCAGACTACAGCTGGTTCTTGAAGCTGCTGGTAAGTGCTCATGATTAACTTTATTTAAATGAAAACGTACTAAATAAATACTGACGTGCTTACAGGTGGGTCAAAGAAAAAAACACCTGTTTTCATATGTCCTCACAAATTTGTGAAATCTGGGTTATATGTATGGCCATATTTTATATGAAGTATCGACTGCTGTATAGAGTATAATGCTAAAAGGTCATTCTTTATATTTTTACTTATAAAATTGACTTTAATTTTAGTTTCAGTTTTGAGGCAGTTCAATTTATTGATTTTTGTCTTCTGTGGACTGTGCTTTTGGTGGCATGTTTAAGAATTCTTCACCTAGCCCCACATCACAAAACATCCTCCTGTGTTTTCTTCTAAAAGTTTTATACTTTTACATTTAAGACTATGATCTGTTTTGGTTAAAGTTTTGTACAAAGTGGGAGTTTCAGATCAAGGTTTTCATTGTTGAGGAAAACAAGATAAGTATAATTTAATAATTTCTCCAGTTCCATTGGACTAACTCAATGAACTGTTCTGGATACCATCTAATGTTAAAATACTGTATGTCTTATTTTTCAATGATACAATAATGCTGTGACTTTGATTTTATACATAATCCTCAGATTCATGTAGACATTAACTATTTTACCTTCTTAAAAAATGTAAAAGATTAATGTTATCTTTTCTAAGTACTGATATTATTTTGAATCTTAACGTGCTCTTCAAAATGTATGTAACATATTTAAACAAGTTGTCAAGAGTAAGCATGAGATAGGATTAGAATGATATAACCAAAGTAGTACATATTTGTTATAATTATTTACTTTTTAAAGATCTGTAAAGAGTGTATAATTTCCAATTGGAAAATGAGAATTCTATTTTAACATAAAAGTAATTTCAGACTACCAAATGATAGTAGTTGTATTTTTAGTATTCATTGATTGAGAAAATACATATGTGCATATTGATTCAGGGATTTCTTGCATTAGCCCCAGAGTGTCTACAGTCTAAAGATTGGGAACACATGATATACTAGCTTCTTAAATCACTAATAGAAGTAACTTATAATAAAAGGATAAAACTTAACAATATTTGTGAGTCTTTATAACTCTCCATATTACTTTAAAAGTCATTCAGGGACACCTGGGTGGCTCAGTCAGTTAAGCGTCCGACTTCAGCCCAGGTCATAATCTCACAGTTCATGGGTTCGGGCCCCACGTCAGGCTCTGTGCTGACAGCTCTGAGCCTGGAGCCTGCTTTGGATTTTGTGTCTCCCCCTCTCTTTGCCCCTCTCTTGCTCACACTCTGTCTCTCTCAAAAATAAATAAACATTAAAAAAAAATGGAGGGAGGAGAGCCTGGGTGGCTCAGTTGGTTAAGCAGCTGACTTTAGTTCAGGTCATGATCTCACAGTTTGTGGGTTCAAGCCCCACCTGGGGCTCTGTGCTGACAGCTTAGAGCCTGGAGCCTGCTTTGGAGTCTGTCCCTCTCTCTCTCTCTGCCCCTCCCCTGCTCTCACTCTGTCTCCCCTCTCAAAAATAAATAAACATTAAAATATTTTTTTTTTAATTTTAAGTCATTTATATTTTATGTATTAATCTTACTCATTTTATCTTTATGTGGAAATTACAGTTTCTACATAGTATCATAATTTTGCTTGCTATCTGGTTTTTCTTTTTTTTTTTTTTAATTTTTTTTTAATGTTTATTTATTTTTGAGACAGAGAGAGACAGAGCATGAACGGGGGAGGGGCAGAGAGAGAGGGAGACACAGAATCTGAAACAGGCTCCAGGCTCTGAGCTGTCAGCACAGAGCCTGACGCGGGGCTTGAACTCACGGACTGCGAGATCATGACCTGAGCCGAAGTCGGACGCTTAACCGACTGAGCCACCCAGGCGCCCCTATCTGGTTTTTCATATTTTGACTCAAATATGCTGTAAGATTAAGCTAGTTAATATGATTCTCTATCATTTACATAATATACATTGATTCTTTAATTCTTTAGTAGCATTTTGCTTTGAAAAATTACTGCCAGTTCATAATTTGAGTATGGACAAACTTTTGCTTTAAAGACAATATTTATGGTGCTTAGTTCAGAAAATATTTGTTTCCATTAATACAACTATAAAGAATTTCATTTCATAGTTTTATACAGTTATCTTTATCTTTTAATAGGATTTTGAAGCCTGTTATAAAACAGATCTTAGGGTCCAAACTTCATAGTGTTGAACTTACTTATATTGGTCCCAGCTGTCACCCCACATATTTTAACTTTCTAAATTCTATTTTCGATAAAGAGTTAGGTTGTGTGAATTTGAGAAACATTAAAAATATTATGACAATTTACAAATTTAAAAAAATCTACATTAGTCTGGATAAGCAATGCATTAGCTAGATGTAGCATTATTTACTTAATAATATTCTTCTGTACTTAATAACGTGTTGTCCCCAGCGTTTCCCTCTTATCAGTATCACTGTGGTACACATCCTGTTACAAATTGTGTTTTATATATTTTAGATAGGTTTCTTGGGATTGATTACTATAGAAATGAGTTTATAAGGTTAGAGGTTAGAGGTTATAAGGTATTAATATTTAGACTGGCTTTTTATGCATTTTTGCTAAATTGCTTTATAAAAGGACTGTGCTACTTTATGTTTCCACTGATTAAGTAAATATTTTAACCAGACTTGGCCTTTTGATGCCCATTCTATGAATATATTGCTTTATAATATGATATAACATATTATACCCCTTTGAGAAACATCCAGTATTGCTTTTAATGACAACTTGTGGCCTTGAAGAGGGGAAGTAGATAGATGGATAGGAGAGGAGCATATAAGCAAATCTAGAACTTACTATCAAAGTTCTAGATTTCCTTCAGTGAAGAATATAAGGTGTTCACTGTATTACTTACAAAGCAAGCAAATAAATAAAATAAAGGAAGGGGGAATAAGACCAACTTGAGCTCATTCCGGAAGTCTTGCAGTTAAAATCCAGCCTAGTCCTAAGAGTGAGGTTCCCAGACAGGAAGGGCTGGGAGCACCCATTTTGTCACATTGAAGTTTACTTGAGTTTTCAGGGAAAACATCCTTGACTTTGGGGCCATAAAATCGAGTACAAGAAAAGACTTAAGGCTGTATGTTAGATTCTTGAGACAGGATTCATTTCAGCTTTATAATTACTATAGTCTGGTAGATAAGGTTCGTCTATAAAGAAATCCTGCTGTGCTTAGTCCTTTATTCTAACTATAGGTCCCAGAAAATGCAATATGTAACCATTGCATTGTCATTGATTTATGAGTGAATGTTAATAATGTTATTGGTTTGGAATTAAACTATGTTTAGAACATTTGGCAACAATTATTAGTGGTATGATTTTGAAAGACATATGTATGAGTAAAAATAATATTTAAGCATTGTAAGGTATCATGTAAGGATATTTAAGCAATGTATTAAGGATATTTAAGCAATGTAAGGTATCATGCATGTTTGGTTTATACCAAACGTGAATTTGAAGTCACAGATTTTATTGTATTTGTTACGACCATATTTTTATACATTAAACCATATATTTGTACTTTGTTATGCTAAATCTTCAGATTTAGATAGAATCGTTTCTCATGTCTATTACTAAATTGCAGTTAAAACCAACTTTCGTGTCTGTTGTTTAACGTTTAGTTCAGAGGTGATGTGAAGTTAAGGTTTTATCTAAGATTGCTTTTTTGTCGTTTTCAAATGGCAGTAGGACACAGAAGATTGCAGAATTGTATAAATTTGTAAGATTCAATCTTTAAGTTATAACCTCAGCTAATGGCTTACCCTGTGATATTGAGTCAATCCTATTAACCCTTTGCTTTCTTCCTTTCCTTTTTAAAAATGCTTTTACCAGGGCGCCTGGGTGGCTCAGTCGGTTGGGCTTCCGACTTCGGCTCAGGTCACGATCTCGCGGTCCGTGGGTTCGAGCCCCGCGTTGGGCTCTGGGCTGATGGCTCAGAGCCTGGAGCCTGCTTCCGATTCTGTGCCTCCCTCTCTCTCTGCCCTCCCCCATTCATGCTCTGTCTCTCTCTGTCCCCAAAATAAATAAACATTAAAAAAAATAATAATTAAAAAAAAATAAAAATGCTTTTACCATTCTCTCACTTATTAAGATACAAAACTTTGAAATTTTTACCTTTGACTTCTTACTAGGCAATTATTCACCTAGAATGAATGATCTTATTTTGAAACATTTTTTATATGTATCCCTTTATTATCTTTCCCACTGCCATCTCCTTAGTCTAGATGCCAAAGTTACCAGCCAGAGGTTAATCCCTAACTTCCCAATGGTCTCTTCAGTTCTCTTCTCCAGAGATGGTAGCGAATAGTGGAAGAGTTCTAAGCCTACTCGTACTACTTACCTTGAGCAGTTTGACTGTGAGCAGTTTGATGTTCATTGGTTCTACAAAACATCGTTTAAAAAAAAGAAATGGAACATGACAGACGTGTGTATTTTCTAGTTTGCCGTAGTTCTCTATTTTTTAAAAAAAAGCAATTTATTAAGGTGAAATTCACGTAAAATTAATATAAAATTAATCGTAATTGTTTAAAGTAAACAATTCAGTGGCATTAAATACATTTACAGGGCTGTATAACTACCACCTCTCTCTACTTCCAAAACGTTCTCAACACTCCAAAGTAAAACCTCTTACCTATGAAGCAGTTTCTCTCCACTCCTGGACACCTGCTCCTGGCATTCACCAATCTGCCTTCTGTTTCTGTGGATTTATCTATTCTGGATATATATAAATGGACTTACACACTGTATAGCCTCGTGTGTCAGCCTCTTAGCATAATGTTTTGGAGGTACAGCCACATTGTAGCATGTGTCAGTATTTTATTCCTTTTTTATGGCTGAATAATATTCCATTGTCTCCATGTACACCATTTATTTATCCATTTGTATTGATGGAAATTTGTGTTACTTCCACCTTTTGACTGTTGTAAATAGTATTGCTATGAACATGCATATACATGTACTTGCTTGAGTACCTGTTTGTAATTTGGGGTGTTATATACCTAGGAGTGTACATTGGGAATTCTGTGTGTAACTTTTTGAGAAACCACCAAACTTTTCCACAGTGTCTGAAGGATATTACGTGTTCATCAGCAATATATGAGTATAGTCCCCTATTGTTTCAACTAAACCTTGTCACACATTTAAGTTGCCTATTTGAAAGTATTTAGTTTTGGGGACTTCTCTGTACCATAATTTACTCACTTGTAAAGGGGGAGGATAATCACTACCTTGTAGGGTTTTTTTGAAGATAAATACGATACGTGAAGCACCTAGTTCGGAGCCTGGCAAATGGTAGCCACCAGGAAATGTTTATTTCCACATTGTTTTTTGTGATTACCACTGCTAAATGATTCTTTCTCAGCCACCATTTGGTGATGATATTACTTTGCTCAAAATTAGTCACTGGCCCTCAGTGGCTTAAAAAATCAATTTTACACTTCTGTGTTTAAGGTTCCAAGGTTCTTTCTGTATGGTAGAGCCACAGATTTTTCTGTATTTATTAGAATTCATTTCTGAACTTCTCATTATTCTTTGAGTTACTCATTCTTTTCCACCTATGAATCCTTGCTCATGATTTTTTTCTCTTCTGGAAATGACTTCCTCTTTCCTCTTCCACCTCTAAGCACTTCAAAACGAATCTCAAAATTTCCACATGAGTTTTGTGACCATTCCAGCACATAATCTTTCTCTTCCTTTTTGAAATCTTTCTGTCCTTGTTTGTGCATACCATTTATGCTGATATTTACTTACATATGGCTGATACTAATATTTAATTATTTCATAAGTGTTGAATTTACTTTTCCAATGAAATAATGAACATGATAAAGACCAGGAACCAGATCTAAAATTTATAAGTCTTTTCCAACAGTTTTAACCACTCACCTGTAGTGAGTGGTACTATGCCAAATAAGATTCCAGCTGTTAATCATTGGTGAACAGGTCATTGTGAAGAAACAAATAATCTGGAAGTAACTGAAAAGTAAACCTTTTAATGCTGCTATGCTCATTTTAACCAGCTTGATGGATTTAAAATAAATACACAACAAATTATCTGGCTTCTAAAGTAGAAGATATTGGCCAATAATCTGACTTTTAATCTTAAACTTTAAGATAGTGCATGACAGAAAAGATAATGAAACATGATTATCACAGAGGAGAAAGAAGGAAGATAAGAGTTGTCTCTTTTGCTCTCACTAGTGTTTGACATGTTAGTGGCAGTCCAAACATTATTTGGGTTTTCTGCAAAAACACAGTAGCATCTTATGCCATACGTGTTTGTAGGTCTGAAGAAGAATTTAGAGGAGAGAATTTTTTTCCAAAATGTAAATATTTTTTATCAGTATGAAAAGATGACACTTCTTACAACCTGGTTATAAGACACGTTGTTCTCTAAAATCTTTTTAATATTTTACTTTTAATAGAGGTATTGACACAAGCAGCCTTTAAAATTATATCTCTAATGTTTTAAGAAAAAATAGCAATTTCCTTTAGTGCATGAATGGTAAATCACCTTTATCAGAAAATCTCTGTGTAATATTTCATTTTCTGAATAATGTTTACAACCCGTTTTGTTTTGCTTTCTAGTTTTTAAAGCACTTTCATATAAATCTTTTATCGTTTGACTCACATCACAGCATGGAGAGCTAATTAACTCCATTTTACAAATATCTGGAAAGCATAAATGATTTGTAAAAGACTACATAGCTAGTGAATGACAGAACCAGAACTCAAGTCCAGTGATTTCTGACTCTTGAGCTATTTCTATCCGTAGTTTAAATCCCTAAGTTATGTTGGGAAGAAAGAAGGATGGTGGAAAATATTACCAAATACATACTCTGTTTTGTTAGGTGTAGTGCTATAGTTACCTTAAAATAAAATAATTTCTATCCTCATGTAAGCCTTTGATTCTGAAATGAGTTTTTTCTAATTGATAATAAGAATTAGTAAAGTATGAGTCAGAAAAATGTTATTTTTCATAATTGTTAAGAGTGCTCATAATAGCAAAATTTCTGATAATTTTGAAAAACCCAGGGTAGTGTTGTATAATCACCAATGTTTTGGTCTTCAGCCTAACTAGGGACTTGCATTTCAGTTACCCTTGCTGGGATACAAGCTGGTTAAGTATTGTGAAACACAGATGAGTTACACACATGGGCACAGTATGTCCAGGGAAGGAGCTATGCTTAGGAATAAGTCATAAGTGCCTCATTCCATCCCAGTTCTTCTGCTCCATGTTAAATTTAGACATTATGCTTTTAGCTACCCATTAAGTACCTAGAAGCCTGTTCCTAACCCTTTCTCTTCATAGGCATGTGATCTTAGAACTCCCAATGCTTTTCTAAAGTCCAGTCTAACTGTAAATATTTCTGATTCTGAGATTGCCATGAAAATGTAGCACCATTTCCAAGGGGCATAGACGACCATTCTGCTACCCTGACTTAAAACCAGCAGAGAGGTTTTGCTCTGTAAGTTTCTGACCACCGACCTATGACTCTGAGAAATAGGCTGATGTATTGTGAGAAAATTTTTCATGTTGGACAGACCTAAAAAACAGAGCAAGTGGTAAAAAGTTAATTTGTATTTCATAAAATAGTTTTCATACCTCTTTTTTCCCCATGTAGGCTTCTGCTTGATAGTATGTTGGCAGTCTAGATTCATACTTGGCCTCTGTAACTAACTTTGTGAGTTTTGGTGGATCACTTCCCTGTAGTCTCCTTTGGTAGTCTCCTTTAGTGTCCTCATTTATAAAGTGGAGATATTAATAGTACATAACTAATGAGTTTGTTGTTATAAGAGCTTAAATGAGGTACCATTTGTAAAACACTTCGAACAGTGCCTGGTACATAGTAAGTATTCAGTAAATGTTAGCAATTGATATCAAAGGCAATATAGTATAGTGTAGTAGTTAAGTTCTCAAGTCAGATGGCCTGGGTACCATTCCCAGCTCCATTATTTACTTGTAAATCCATGGGAGAGTCCGTAAAGCCTGCTGGACTGTAGTTTTTTTTCATTTATGAAATGGGAATAATATGTACCTTTAGAATTTTTATGAGAACTAAATAAATTAATGTAATAAAGTGTCTAGAACAGCACCTAATATGTAACTGAGGGTTCTATAATCATTAGAGAGTAGGAGTAGTTTTTTTATGGCATCACCACAGTGATAATGTAGTTAAGGAAGAGACATTGAACCAAACATTCTCCTCCTACCAGCAAATGTAAAAACAGAAACAAATGAATAAAACCTTAAATAGTTTAATTGACTTGAGCATTGGTTAAACCTATTTTTCATCAAATACGGTTTCTGCAGATTTCAGAAATTCACATAAAATTCATTAGCTTTTATGTAAAATCAAATTGATAATGTTAATTTAACTTCCAATTTCCAATAATGAACATGATTTTTGGCTTTGTGTTAACTCAAAAGATATAAAGTAGTACTTCCTAAAGAGAATCATTAAGTAAATTGCATTTAAAAAGCATAAGTTATTTGTTTTAGCATTGGTTACACATTTATATTTGAATGACTATTATTTATCCTTAATAATATTTAGTAAGAAGAAAGCTATCAGCTAGAGTCTAACAATATCACAGCAACTTGCCATGTTTGAGCAGATGTTAAGCAGACAGTAGTTGAATGTTAATTTTGAGAGGGTGGTATGTTTAAGCCTAGCTGAAGTATGTTGCATGTGGGCTTTCTAGACTCGAGTACAATGCTGGATCTCTGGGGAGAATTTTAAAGCTAAACCTCTTTCTTTGGGGTCCTCTATATGGACTCTCTCAAGTCAGTATAAAGCAGATCATCCCTAGGCTAAAGCCCTTCAGCTTTTGTTATTGGGCTCTGTAGACCTGTAATTAGGCCTCCTGGCAGGCCATGCAGGCCAGTTAATGGTCATATGGAGTTTCTGTGAGGCAGACTGGCTTTGTATAAATCCTGGGTAGGAATATGTTTATGGGTCACTTCCTACCAGGACCATGCTTTGTCCTTATGCCCTGCGGGCTGACAGGGAGCAGGTTCCCTTGACCATGGACTGTTCAGTTTGCAACTCAAAATCTACTCCACTAATCCCCAGTGTAAACAGAGGATTTAGAAGGGCTTCTGTCACTTACAGTTGCCAATTCACTTGGGTGTCTGTGAATTTATTTTTCCCCAGACTTCATTATTGAAAGACTGACAAGTGTATAAGATTTGGATGTTTGTTTATATATCAAGTGTGCAGTTTCTCTTTCAGTGGTTTTAGAATAATTGTCAGTAATTTACCTAAAGCAGAATCATGTAATGAGGTTTTTTTTATTAATCACCTCTTAATATTTTTTAATTTAAGCCATTAAAAAATTGGAATGATAGTAGACCTTTTCCTATAAGGGAAATTATAGGTCTTTTTTTTTAATATGAGTAAAATAACACTATATAAAGAAATTTACCAAAAAATGACTAATGCAGATTTCAGATAAGTCAAGGAAATAATGAATTCAAAACTCTTCTGTACTATACATTCTATATTAAGAAAAAATTCCATTTTAGTGTAACTGCAAGCTTTTGAAAGGGGGAAAATCAGATCAGTATATAAAATGCTTAACAAAAATGTGTTTCATGAAATACTTAAAATTAATCAGAGTGCCATTTATTGAGCATTTACTATGTGGTGAGCCCTTTTATACATTTACATACATCATAATTATTTTTAACAGTTAATCCATGTCTCCTAGCCAAGAAAAGTATCTGAGTTTTAAGAAAGCCATCATTGAGATTTCTTTCGTTTTTCTATTTTATTTCATCCTCTATTTCACTATGGTTTTCTCTTTGTTGCTTAGGTTATATTAAGATTTGATTCTAAAATGTGTAAGTTCTGAGTATGCTCTGCAAAGAACTGTCACCTGTCTTCCTGTGAGCCAATTTTTCTTCTAGGGGAAAAATCAAATGACGAATTCTTTCCCAGGTCTCATCTAGTAAATCAGTGCTCAGTATTTTGCATTTTGTGATGTAAAAATGGTTCATGACAGATGTGGCTGAAAAGACCACATACGTAGACTGTATGATTTTAGTCTGGTGGAACTAATAGGATCACTCATTACATTTTAGACCCTGGGGTTTCTTTTTTCTTTCATAATAAAAAAAAAAAAAAACTGTTTAAATAGAGTAGCCCTTTTTGTGTGTGAGTATAGCATCTTCCCCTAAATTTACAAAGAGTTGATGGTAACAAATCAACAAATAATCCTCTCTCTTCCCAAAAGTTCTTTCATTAATGTTTATTTAATGTTGACTGTTATTTTTTGTCTTGTCATCCCATAACGGTTAGGATTTTATTCTATTTTTACAAAAGATTTCTTTGAGTTTTATTTAGCAAAACTAGAAAATACATTCCTTAGAGAATCCAAGACAAGAATTAAATTAAAGTATATGGTAATACAAACAAGTTTTGCAAATGTTGAAAGATTTAATGGCAATAAAAAGACATTATGCAGAAAGAATTCTTGGTGTTCACTTACAACTAGGAGAAGCATAGCATGAACTGTTTTTCTTTTTTAATGTGCACAGTGTATTTACTGAAATATAAATATATTTGTGATATATTTTGGAACTGAAAAAATGGAGACTCCTGAACAGTGTAAAAGATCTGAATCCTATTTTAGTTTTGACCAAAAGTTAAAGTTATAATTGAATCAAAAGTTATGTTGAAAAATATCCTGGGTGCTGTATATCAATGCTAATAATGGTTAATGTCCCTGGGCAATGGGATTTAAAATAATTTAAAACATTTTCTGATTGTTCTGTAGGTATCAAGAAAACCTATGGAAGTGTAGGAAAGGTGCACTTTAAACATAATAAAATTCCCCAATATTTAATATGAAATTCCATGCATTTGACAAATGTATACAATTATGTTAAGTATCACCAAAGTTTTTTGATAAAGAACATTTACATTACTCCCCAGAAAGGCCCCTTATACTCCTTTGAAGTCAATTCTTTTTTCCCCATCTCGGACCTTAGCAACCAGTAATCTGATTTATGTCATTATACTTTTGCTATTTTCAGAATGCCATGCAAATGGAACCATACAGTATGTAGACCTTTGTGACTGCACTCTTTGACTTGGGATAGTGCTTTTCAGGTTTGTTCTCATTGCTGTATGAGCATCAGTTCTTTTTGTTGCTGAGTAGTATTTCATCATGTAGCTAGACCAGTTTGTTCATTCATTCAGCAATTGGTGGACAGGTGGGTTGTTTCCAGCTTATGGTTTTTCTGATTATAAATTATATGAACATTTGAGTACAAGTCTGGGTAAGCATATTTTCATTTCTCTTGAGTAAATAGTTAGGAATGGGATTTGTTTCTTATATATATATATATAGTAAATGTAGCTTTGACTTTATAAGAAACTGCCAAACTTTTACAAAGTGGCTGTCCCATTTTGTGTGAAGTATATGCTCCTATCTGTTGTCCATTTTTTAAAAGGAATTATTTATATTATTGACTTGGAGAGTTATTTAAATATTTGAATACAAATCAGATATATACTTTATATTTTTTCTTTATACCTTGTCTATTTACTAAACAGTGATTTTTTTAAAAAAAAATTGAGTATATACAGTAAAATACACAATTTTTAGTGAGGGTTCTTTGAGTTTTGACAGATGCAAACAGTTGCATAATAACACCAAGAATCAGGATGTGGAACAATTTTATCATCCCTCAGAATTCTCCATCCACTAATGGTGAACCCCTCCTACGACTTCTAGCTTCCTGGTAACCACTGATTTATTTTTTGTCCCTACAGTTTTGACTTTTCTCATATGTCATATAAATGGAATCATATAATAAGTAGGTTTTGAGTCTGACTTCTTTGACCTAGCATGCTTTTGAGATTTATCCATGTTGTTGCTTATATTGGTAACTTATTCCCTTTTTATTACTGAGTAATATTCTGTTGTGTGGGTTACTTGATTAAGTATGTTGATTTCTGCCAAAAAAAAAAAAAATCCAGCTGGGATTTTTATTAGGGTTATGTGGACTTTACAGATCAGAATTGGAGAGACTGGATGCTTCCATCCTTCAACATGGTATAGCTCTGCATCTCCAGTTTTTCTTTCATTTCTTTCATCAGAGTTTTGTAGTTCTCAACATATAAGTCTTACATTTATTTTGTTAGATTTATTCCTAAGCATTTTGTGTTTTGTGGTGCCATCATAAATACTAAGATTTTGGGGTTTAAATTTCCATTTCTAGTTGTTCATTAGTAGTATACAGAAATACAGTTCTTTTTTTGCATATTAAATTTGTATCCTGCAATTTTTTAAACTCACTTAGAGATTACTTGTTTTTGTAAGATTCTTTGGCATTTTCTGCATAGACAGCTATGTTGTCTATAAATGAAGAAAGTTTTCATTTTTCCTTTAAATATGAAGACCTTTTATTTCTTATTCTTGCCTTATAACCACATTGCCCTAGCTAGAACCTTCAGACACAATTTTGAATAGAAGTGGTAAGAGTGGATATCCTTTGATTATTCCTGATCTTAGGGAGACAAGCATTCAATCTTTCACCATTATACAAGATGTTAACTGTAGGTTTTTCATAGATGCCTTTTTCAGGTTGAAGAATTGTTCTTCTATTCTTAGTTTCCTTTGAGTTTTTATCAGGAATGAATATTTAATTTTGTCAAATGCTTTTTCTGCATCTATTGAGATGGTATGATGAATTTCATTGATATGTTGTATTTCATCAGTCAATTTCAAATGTTAAACCAATCTTATTTATATTTTTGGGAGAAACCCCACTTGAACTCAATGTGCTTCCTGTTATATGTTATTGGATTTGATTTTCTAAAATTTTGTATATATTGTAGTTTGTATTCATAGCAATTATAAATGTTTCAGTAGGACCGTTTGCATGTATGATTTCTTCTCTTAGGAGATAAACCCTGTAGCCTGTCAACTTTATATTTCCCAAACCAGCACAATACCATGGTGTTAGGAGCCTTTGTTTATTAACGGTTGGATGAATGAATGTCACTAGTAGTGTATATAAATGTGCATTTATATACCATTGAAGTTAAATCCTACACTGGGAACTAAAAGTAGGCCTGTGTTTTTTTTTCTTCCAGGAAATGGTGAATATGTTGTTACAGAATAATATCTCCAATATTTTTAATAAGAATTGTTTTGCTGTTGTTGGACATTGTTGGACAATGTATCTTGAATTGAACACTCTATGGTTACCATTTCAATATCCTTAGAATTGAAAACACTGAAGTAACATCATTATTTGCACATTGATAATTACCATTTTATCCTTTGTGAATATAGGGGAAATAGTTTGGTTATCACAGTGGTCAAGTGGATTGATTATTTTACTCTTGGGTAGTGTAAATGAGTGGGGATACATATTGTCTGTACCCACAGTTGCAGCTCAACTCAGTTGCTCATATTTACATGTAATGCAATTCAGAAAACACTGTAAACCAGTGAGGTTGACTTTTCACATAGAATTACCATTTAATTTAGAATTTATAACTGAATAGATTTACATAAGAATAGAGGTAAAAGTGTAACAAAAGAAAATGGGAGGAGAGGAGAAAAAGCTTGGGGTGTCCCTCTGTCTTTCCTACCTCCCCACCCCCCTTCCTAAATCAGAAAAACTCATCTCCTGACATCTAAACATACAGTTTTTGACCAAGTGAAATATACCTAATTTTCTCCTGTAGCAAATTCTGATTTAGAAAGGATTAATCAGACTTTGATGAAAACTTTATACTCTGCAGAATCTTTCAGGCTGTTTTAACTACTTCCAGTAGTTTTATCTACTTCTATATAATATGTTTCATTTATCCCATTCATCTAAATAAACCTTAATCAAATATTATCTGGATGAAAAACCATATGCATGTCTAATATCAGAAATGTTTTTGCTTAGTATGCCAATATGTTACATATGCTCATAAAGGATAATTTTTAGTTTTTAGTTAAAATTAGGGAATTTGAGGGGCACCTGGGTGGTTCAGTCAGTTGAACAACTGAGTCTTGATTTCGGCTTTGGTCATGATCCCAGGGTCGTGGGATTGAGCCCTGTGTGGGGGCTCGCTCTGGATATGGAGCCTAGGTGGGATTCCCTCTCTCCCTCTCTCTCTCTGCCCCTCCCTGACTCACGTGTGCTCTTTCTCAAAATAAATAAACTTTAAAAAAATAAAATAAAATTGTAGAATTTGAATTTAATGTTAATACTTTTTAAATTAAACACTTTCTAAGTAATTGTTCCTAAAGTACATCCTGAAAGGAATATGTGAAACCCTATAAATTCCTTATAATTCCTCATGTGACAGTAGAAACTCAATATAAGTACTTTTTATTGGCTCAAAGTTATTCTATGTGAGGTAATTAACTCCTTCTGTTATAACTCTCTCAAGGTAATGCTTGAATTGAAATGGTCATCATTTCTCAGTTTTGCATAGTGATTCTGAAAAATTGATAAGGCCTTGGGATTTTTAGAATTGTTTTTGCATGCGAGTGGGGGAGGGGTCCAGGGAGGGGGACAGAGGATCCAAAGTGAACTCTGTGCTGACAGCAGAGAGCCTGATGTGGTGCTCGAACCCAGGAACTGTGAGATCATGACCTGAGCCAAAGTTGGATGCTTAGCGGAAGTCGGACACTTAACTGACTGAGCCACCCAGGCGCCACAATATTTTTACTTTTTAAAGTTGGGTAACTTTGTTGGATAATATTCATTTAGGAGCGCAAGCACAATATGAATTAAAATTACTTATTAGGAAGATACCTAAAAAACATAAAGAGGTAAATATATTTCATAATGTGGGTTTGAATATTACATATTTTGCCCAAACCTGTCTTTGTTTTCTTAAATTTTATTTTCTTTTAACCTCCTCACTTTGCAAGAGAGTGTTATGGTATTTAAATTTTTTGCATAATTTAGTTTTAGAAAAAACTCATAGATGTTTGAATTCATTCAATATTTAACAATTTTTATTAAGTGTCTTTCATATACCAGGTATTATTTTAGCACTAGGGATCAGATGGTTCTTTCCCCAGGCTCAGGTAGTTTCTCAAATGTATTTGCCAATCAGCATTTCAGTGGGGATCCTCCACAGGTCACTGAGTTCTCTGTGCTGCTCTGTCTCTGTCCTAAACTGTAGGTGTCTTTGTCTCCCAGGGCTGGCAGCTCCATCTCAACTCACTAGGCTCTCTTTCCACTAAGAGTCCACCAGGGTTTTCTTTCCCTGCAACACCAGCCGAAACTGAAGACAACTGTAGCAATCTTAGGACTCTCCTCCTTTCTATCCTGTCTACAGGGATCTTTCTTCTTTGCCCTTTTTCCAGTGTTTTGAAAGTTCTTTTTCTTTCTCTCTCTCCACCCTGCCGCCCCTCTTCCCTTACCTCTTCTTTCTTTCTGTCTGTCTTTCCTTGTTATTTCTAGACAGGAGGTTAAATCCAGTCAGTGTCTATTACTCTATATCTTTTGGACAAGGAAGTTGGCATATACACTCCATATGATTTCAATTTGAAAACAAAAAATGTTTAAGACTTGTTTTCAACCCAGCTTATGTTCTGTGTTGATGAATGTACAATGTGTACTT
This sequence comes from Felis catus, assembly GCF_018350175.1. Lineage (NCBI taxonomy): Eukaryota > Metazoa > Chordata > Mammalia > Carnivora > Felidae > Felis > Felis catus. Next base: position 106,315,577 of record NC_058376.1, on the reverse strand, counting down.
GAAAAGAATATGTCCTCTACAGTTGTTAGATATAGTGTTTTATAAACAAATATAAATTAGGTCAAGGTTGATATCCTTCAAGATTCATATCCTTCAGCACTTTAAAGATGGCATTCACTGTCTTTTGGCTTTCATTTTTTCTGATGAAAAGTTAACAGTCATTGAAATTATTGTTCTCCTGTATATAATGTGTTACTTTTCTCTGGTGGTTTTCAGTATTTTCTTTTTTATCTATGTCAGTAGTTTGAATATGATATAAGTAGGCATGAGTTTCCTTGTATTTTTCATGTTTGAGTTTCACTGATCTTTTTCAATCTGCAGATTTATGGACCTGATTTGGGAAGTTAGTTTGCCATAATTTTGTCAAATCTGCCTTGTTCTGTTTTCTGCTTTATATAATATGTTGCCGACCTCAGAGTTCTTTGACTCTCATGTAGAAACGAGGCCAAGGATGGTGTTGACAGTGTTTATTGCAAGCTCATGCCTGGGCATGGGGAGACAGCCTTAGACATCCCTTAGTTAGAGGGATACCAGGCTGCTCCCTGAACAGTGGCAGGGGAAAGTTTTTGAAGGGGCTAAAGCAGGAAAGGGGTGACATCTAAGCATGCATGCAGGGGTGGGAAGACAGGAAATTGGGCACAGAGGCACAGTTGACAACATGCTTCTTCATACATCGAAAATTTTATTTACATGTTAAGTCTCTACCCCTGGCCATGGTTTTTAACATTATAATGAGGGGCAAAGTGGATGAAAGGTCAGGGCTGAGGGCCACGTGGTAGCTCTGACTGGCCTGGTCTGGTCTTTGCAGGAGCAAGTTGGTTGTAAATTGGTCACTGGAGTTTGCTTCACCCTGTGGCTTTTGGCTTCTTGATTGTATGCAGTAACTGCCAGAGAAATGGGTTATCTAAGGGCAGCCTGGGTTTTTCCTCCAAGTTTCTGTTCTGTAAAAGAAATGCCTCAGAGGGGGTGCCTGGGTAGCTCAGTCAGTTAAGCATCTATCTGACTATGGCTCAGATCATGATCTCACAGTTTGTGAGCCCTGCTTTGAGGGAACCCAGCTTCTTTCTTTCTCCATCTCTTTCTCTTTCTCTTTCTCTTTCTCTTTCTCTTTCTCTTTCTCTTTCTCTTTCTCTTCCTCTTCCTCTTCCTCTTCCTCTTCCTCTTCCTCTTTCTCTTTCTCTCTATCTCTCCCCCCCCTTTCTCTGCCCCTTGCTCACTTGCACCCTCTCTCTCTCTCTCTCTCTTTCATAAATAAATAAATAAGAAATTTAAAAAATAAAAACAAAACCAGGACTTTATTAAAAAAAGAAAGAAATACCTCAGAAAAGAGAACTACAAATGGACAGAAAGGTATTTAAAGAGCTTTCCTTTTTAAACAGGCTGAAATAATAAGATTAAGGCCAAGGGCAGCTTTATTCCAAGATATGCTTTTCTAGGCAGACCTCAGAATCTCTGTCTATTAGACCTTCTGATACTTCTCTAAAGGTCCCTGAGTGTTTCTTCTCCTTTTCCTGTTGATTCTCCTCTTCATCCTCCCTTGCTTACCGAACAAATCCTTTGCCCGATGTGCAGTCAGCCAAACACTGGCACCAGTTTTGTGGCAGAGAAAAGGGGTGTTATTGCAGGATGCCAAGCAAGAAGCCAGGAGAAAATTTCTCAAATCCACCTCCCTGAAGGGTTGGGGTCAAAATAAATAAATAAAGACAAGGGGTCAAGGTGTCATGGGGTATGTAGGTTGAATGGAATATGCTGATTGAACATAGGGGCAAAGGGAGGTGTCCTTCTCTCTGAGCCTACACATTCAGGAATCATGACTCTTCATGGAACACATGTTCATAAATTAGCAGGGTAATCATGACAGACTGGGGGAACATCAGGGATGTGTCATCACAGAGGTTACTTTCACTCACTTTTAGTCCCTTCTGCACAACTACAAGAATATTTCCTAGTTTGCTTCGGTGTTAGCTAGTCTCCTCAGTGGTAGGTCACCTTCTGCAGAACAGGCTCCTAAATCAATCAGGTTAGCCAGAGTTTTTTTTAGGTAGAATAGCCAAGCATTTGTTAACTTAATGCATAGGTCTCACTCCCCTTCCTTTTTAAAAATATTTTCATTATCTGGGTTTTCAGTTTGTATGATTTCTATTGGTCTATTTTACCAATCTTCACATTCACTCATCTTGTCATTTTCATGCAATGAATTTTAAAATTTCTGTTCTGTTTTTCAGTTGTAAAATTATTATTTTGGTTTTTTTTTTGTATTTTATTTTTCTCTGCTGAGATTTTCTGTTTTTAAAAAAATTATTAGGGGCACCTGGGTGGCTTGGTCGGTTAAGCATCCGAGTTTGGCTTGGGTCATGATCTCACCATTTGTCAGTTCAAGCCCCACATTGGGCTCTGTGCTGACAGCTTGAAGCCTGGAGCCTACTTCGGATTCTGTGTCTCCTTCTCTCTCTGCCCCTTCCCTGCTCACATTCTCTCTCTCTCTCTCTCTCTCTCTCTCTCTCTCTCTCTCTCTCTCTCTCTCTCTTTCTCGCCCTCCCTCCTTCTCTCTCTCTCCCTCCCTCCCTCTCTTTCTCTTTCAAAAATAAATTAAAAAAAATTAATTTATTAAAAAAATTCTTCTATTTTTATGTACATCATTAGGCTAGGTATAATAGCCATTCTGGAGTTATTTATTGCTAGTTTCAACATATGATTCATCTCAAGGTTGATCACTTATAACCAAAATAAATGAGACTTCATCCACCTGAGGTGCAGCAAGCCAATAAAAACTCACACTGAGCTTTTGCAGTGAAGAAAGATAGGTTATTTATTGGTGTGGGCCGCTCGGGAAAACAAGGAGCTAATGCTTAAAAAGCCCTGAACTCCTGGATGGCTGGCAAGTGAGGGTTTTCAAGGGCAAAATTTGGGGCAGGGGTCTCCTGAGAAGGTGGATACCATTAATAGGAGGCCCATGAGGTCATGCTAGCAGGTGTTCTGGTGCTGTTTCCTTTTGTCCTCAGAGGTCTTTTCTATCTCAAGAGATTTGGAATCTGAAAAAAAGATTTTTTTTCTTTATGTTAGAGTTATGTTAGAGACGTTAAGCACGTCTAGGATAGTGCTGGTTAACTATTTGTCCCACAGATTTTTTTTTGAATGATAAGCATTCCTATCCCTTAAGTCTAGGCCTACCTGTTCCTTGGCCAGTCTGGTCATGCCTGGGGTTGATATGCCCTTTGGGGTTCATCCTTCCATCTGAACTGACAACATGGACATAGAGTTCACCATTAATTGTCTTTTCCTCTGACAATAGGTCACATTTTCCTGGTTCTTTGGATACTGAATGATTATTTGATTGTATCTTAGACATTGTGAATTTTTGTTGTGAATACTCTGCCTTCTATTACATTCCTCTGAAAAATGTTGCTGTCTTTGTTTTAGCAGGCAATTAACTTGGTTAGGCACAAATTACAGTTTTTTTTCTCACCTATGGCCTGCAACAGCTGAAATGTCAGTTTATTTTAACCTTTTATTCAAACTGCTTTCACTAGGTCCTGAGCAAGCATGGTGTGGCAGTCAGCCAGAGACTTGGAATTTACACAGAATTAGCCACCACCCACCCCCAATCTCTGGGTTCTCTCTATTCCAAGACTCTCCCTTACTTCCAGTGACTGTGCTTGCCCTGGGCTCTTCCCTCTGGTTGTCAGGTCAAAAAGACCACAGGCTTTTTCTCAGAGATCCAGCCATGTCTTGCCACAACCATGGCCCACCCTCAGGCCCAAACCTCCAAAGTAGTGAACTACTCCGGTATCATTCCTTCTTCCAAGTTTCAGCTTCCCTGTAAAATCTGCCTTTGTTCACTCTTCAGAGATTTTAAGTAGTCCCGACTCCATTCTGCCTCTTACCTCTTACAGGATCTCCATCAATGGGTTCTGGGGCCTCTGCCTTCAATATGTATGTAGAATCTTTGTTCTTTTTTTTTTTTTTTTTTTAATGTTTATTTATTTTTGAGAGAGAGAGACAGAGTGTGAGTGGGAGAGGGGCAGAGAGAGAGGGAGGCACAGAATCCGAAGGAGGCTCCAGGCTCTGAGCTGTCAGCACAGAGCCGGATGCTGGGCTTGATCTCATGGACCGCGAGATTATGACCTGAGCCGAAGTCAGACGCTTAACTGACTGAGCCACCCAGGTGTCCCAAGAATCTTTATTCTTTCTGCCTCCGCTGCTACTTCCTTGGACTAGGCCATCACCATCTCTCACCTCGATTATTGCAGTAGCTTCTTAACTAATCATCCACTTCCACTGGCTCCACTGTAGTTTATTTTTTAGCGTAGCATCTAGAATGAATGATCCTTTTAAAGCCTGAATCAGAGATATCACTGTTCTGCCTTAATGTCTTCCCTATTCAGAGTAAAAGCCAAAATCATTGTAATGGCCTCTACAGCCCGTCAGAGAGGATGGTCCGTTGTCTGTTACCTTCCTGAGTTTCACTTCTTGTTTTCCTCTCTCTTTCTATTTATTTTTACCTTCACTGTTCCTCAGCCTCAGCAGGCACCTCCCCCTTCAAGGCCTTAATGCTTACTAATTCCTTCTGCTTGGAATGCTCATCGCAGAAATGGCTACTTACTCCCTCACCTTCAGCTGTCAGCTGGCTGAATTGTACCTTGTCCTAGACGTACAGCTCTTTGTCCCCTTTGCTTGTTTTAATTTTCTACTTTAGTATTGTTAACATTTTTTTAGTGTTTATTTATTTTTGAGAGAGAGAGAATTGAATGAGAGGGGGAAGGGAAGAGAGAGAGGGAGACACAGAATCCAAAGCAAGTTCCAAGCTCTGAGCTCTCAGCACAGAGCTGACATGGGGCTCGAAGTCCCGAACTGTGAGATCATGACCTGAGCCGAAGTCGGACACTTAACCGACTGAGCCACCCAAGCACCCCACACTGTTACCATTTATAATTCACTTATTTGTCTTTTTCATTTTCTGTCTATCCCCACTAGAAAGTAAGTTGCACCAGGGCAAGGATCTTTATCTGTTTTGTTCACACTTGTATCTCTGGCACTGAGAACAGGACTTTATATATTGTTTGTGCTCAGTAAATTTGTATTGGTCAAATATTTGAATGACTAATTGACTTTAATGTTTCTCATTTCACTTTAGCTACTAAAAAAAATGGCCCTTTAAAATGTGCATATTCCTAATTCAGAACTGGATTGGACCCACTTCAGCTTATAGAAGGCAAAATTATATTTTTAAAATTTAACTGTACTTTTTAAATAAGTTGAATATCATAGACTTCAAAAATCTGAAATATCATGTTCTTATAAATGATAGCACAAGTATTTGTGTTGCTTTATAATTGACTTTTGCTGATTTAATAATGGTCTGTGCTTCTGTAACTATTCCCAGGTTGCAAAGCATTTTTGCATGCTATTCCATGTTAATTTTTTTTATTTCTTTTGACCTGAGCCTGCAAGTTGCCAGGTATGTTAAATTTTAAGCTTCAGATATATTATTGTATATATAATCTATATAATTTTGAAGATTTTTAAAAAGGCAACACGATGGGTATTTCACTGGAAAGGTTCTCGGAAAATGCCACCTTAAAGACTTCTTTAAAATTTCAGGCATCTGTAGAACATGTAATACTTATATTTAGTGAGGGAATATATACGTTGCTTATTAAAATTATTGTTGTCAAACTTAGTAGCAGGTGTATTATGAAATTGTTTTTTTTTTTTCTCCCCTTGGCATAGTATCATTTCACTCTAAACTGGAGATTAAATTTTACTTTGTATATAAGAAATCTTTAATAGCCAATTCAGGCAAGAAATGCTCACAGCAAATGTCATGAAAATGGTGAGATATTTTTAGGTTAAGTATGTTCATGGAGTAAGAGAATGTAATGAAGCTATTTGGCTCTTTTTTTTCCCTGAGCTTTATTGAGACATAATTGGCATGCAATATCTTGTGAGTTTAAGATGTACAACATGATTTGATACACTTATATTATGAAATTATTTGCAGTAGTGTTGGTTAATACTTCTGTCACCTCACATAGTTACCATTTTTTGTGAATGGTAAGAATGTTTAAGATCTATTTTCTTAGTACCTTTGAAGTATATAATATTGACCGTATTGCTGTATTACAGTAATAATACATTTTTTTAATGTTCGTTTATTCTTGAGACAGAGTGAGACAGAGCATGAACAGGGGAGGGTCAGAGAGAGAGGGAAACACAGAATCCAAAGCAGGCTCCAGGCTCCGAGCTGTCAGCACAGAGCCTGATGCGGGGCTTGAACTCACGGACGGTGAGATCATGACCTGAGCCGAAGTCAGATGCTCAACCGACTGAGCCACCCAGGCGCCCCTACAGTAATAATATTAACTATAGTCACCATATTATATGTCTCCCCAGAACTTATTTGTCTTGGTAACTGGAAGTTTATATTCTTTGACTAACATCTCCCCATTTACCTCACTCTCCAGCCTCTGGAAACCACATTTTACTTACTGTCAGTTTCTTTGAGTTCGCTTTTTCTTGTTGTTGTTGTTGTTGTTGTTGTTGTTGTTGTTGTTTTGGTTCCATATATAAGTGACAGTCATAAGTATTTATCTTTCTTTCACTTATTTCACTTAGTTTCATCCATGTTGTCACAGACCACAGGGTTTCCTTCTTTCTTATGACGGAATCATATTTCATTACATACATACTACATCTTCTTTATCCATTCATCTCTAGATGGATACTTAGGTTGTTTCCATATCTTGGCTATGTGAATAATGCTGTAACGAACATGAGAGTATGCATATCTTTTCAAGATTCTAATTTTATTTCCTTTGGGTATATACCCAGATGTGGGATTGCTAGATCATATGGTGGTTCTATTTTTAATTTCTTGAGTAACCTCCATACACTTTGCTGTAGTGGTTGTACCAATTTACATTCCTTCCAACAGTGCACAAGGGTTCCCTTTTCTCTACATCCTTGCCAACACTTATTATCTCTTGTCTTTTTGGAAATAGCCATTCTAACAAGTGTGAGGTGACATCTCATTGTAGTTTGATTTGTATTTCCTCGAAGATTAGTGATGCTAAGCATCTTTTCCTGTATCTGTTGGTCATTTGTATGTCATCTTTGGGGGAAAAAAGTCTACTCAGATCCTCTGCCCATTTTTCAATTGGAAGCAATTTAGGACAGTTAAATTGACTAATAATGGGTTACTTGGCCTTTTTTTCTGCTTAAATCAAGATGCCAATTTTATTTGAAAATTACATATTTTAAGTTTAATAACATTTTCTTCTCTCACTATTATAGAGAATTCAGTAAGAAGGCTAAAAAATCTAAAATTATGAGAAACACTCTTCTGTGGTATGTTTACAATATAGGATAGATACTCTTTATTTGTTTATTACAACGTTGTATATTTTCAGCTGGTGAAGATGCTGCTGTCCTTCAATCCAGACCTCTTTTTCTAATCAGTAATTTCAAAGTAGATTTGCTCCTGATCCAAGAGATTTGAGACCCCATAAGCAAAGAAAACCTCACTATCTAAAAAATAGTCTGCAGCTGTGATTATTCATTTTTAGTGATGTTAACCTGCATATAGAACATCAGAAATAATTTCTGCTTTAGAAATAGTTCATGTAAATTTTTTGTGTGATGATCAAAGCAATATATATTCTATGTAAAAAAAAATTGTACTATTTTTTTCCTTTGGACTTTAGTATCACTTTAGCTCCGTAAAAACACTTCTTGGCAATTTTATTGCGATTGTGAATTAAATGAATTTAGACAGAACTAACATCTTGATGATGCTGAGATATCCTATCCAAGTATGCAGAATATCTTTTCATTGAATCAAGTGTTCTCTTGTGGCTTTTAAGAATGGTTTACATTTTTTCCTCATTTAGGTTTTACATGTTATGTTTATTCCTTTGATGCTGTTATGAATGAGATTTTTTCTACCATTAGTATGTGTAAATATAAGAGTTGTTAACTTTGGTATACTTATGCAAATAACTGCTACCTTACTAAATTATTTCATTGTTTCAGATTTTAACATTGATTCTCCTGTGTGTTCCATTTATATTAATATACTACTACAAATATGAAGTGTTTTATTTATTCTTTTCAAGTTTTTATGTCTCTAATTTAGTACACTGTTAATTAGTAGTAAAGATAGTGGTGTATTTCCTTAGTCTTGACCTCAATGAAAATTTCTCTGTTTCTTTTCCCCACTAAGGAAAATGCTGGCTTTATGACTTAGGGGTGTGTGTGTGTGTAGTGTGTTTAATTTTAATTATCTATCAATTCCTATTTTTTAGTGTTTTTTTTTAATATTAGTATTGGGTTTTGAATTTTGCCAAGGCTTTTTGAGCATCAATGGAGATAACCATATTAAAAATGAGATCTTTTCCTTTCTTTATTAAATTTTTTTAACATTTTTATTCATTTTTGAGAGACAGTGCAAGCGGGTAAGGGGCAGAGAGAGAGGGAGACACAGAATCTGAAGCAGCCTCCAGGCTCTGAGCTCTCTGCACAGATCCTGTCGTGGGGCTCAACCTCACAAACCCAGAGATCATGACCTGAGCCAAAGTTGGACGCTTAACTAACTGAGCCACCCAGGCACCCCAAAGATATATTTTTCTTAATCTTTAAACATTTTTAAACACTTATTTTATTTTTTATAAAGCTTCATATTTTAAAGAAGTTTAAGGTTCATAGCAAAATTAAGGAGAAGGTACAAAGATTTCCCATATAATTCTTTCCCCCACACATGCATAGCCTCCCCCATTATCAATATGCCCAACCAGAGTGATATATTTGTTACAACTGATGAAACTAAACAAGTACGTCATAGAATACTAGAGTTTATATTACAGCATTAGGGTCCACTCTTGGTGTTATACATTCTGTGATTTTGGATAAATGTATAATCACATATATCTACCATTACAGAGTATTTTCACAGCCCTTGGAAACCTGTGTACACAAACTATCCTTCTCCCTCACCTCCAACCCTCGGCACTCAGTGGTATTTTTATTGTCTCCATAGTTTTGCCTTTTATAGAGTGCCCTACAGTTGGAATCATGGTATATAATCTTTTCAGATTGGTTTTTTTCACTTGTTAATATGCATTTAAGGTTCCTCCATGTCTTTTCAGGGCTTATAGTTCATTTCTTTTTAGCACTGACTAGTATTTCATTTCTGGATGTACCACAGTTTATCCATCCATCTACTTGAAGTATGTCTTGGTTGCCTCTACGTTTTGGCAATTATGAATAAAGCTGCTGTAAACATCCATGCACAGGTTTTTGTGTGGATAGTTTTCACTGCCTTTGGATAAATACCAAGGAGCATGATTGCTGAATTACCTAATATGGATGTTTAATTTTGATGGGTTTTTTTTTATTATTATTTAAATTTTTTTATTTTTTTTTATTTTTGAGAGAGAGACAGAATGTGAGCAGGGAAGGGGCAGAGAGAGAGGGAGACACAGAATCTAAAGCAGGCTCCAGACTCTGAGCTGTCAGCACAGAGCCCAGCACAGGGCTCCAACCCATGAACCATGAGATCATAACCTGAGCCGAAGTCAGACAGTTAACCCACTGAGCCACCCAGGCGGCCCATGTATGTTTAGTTTTGTAAGAAACTGCCAGACTCCTGTCCAGAGTGGCTGAACCATTTTTCATTCTCACCAGCAGTGAATGGGAATCGCTATTTATTGCTCTACATTCTCATCAGCATTTAGTGTTGTCAGGGTTCTGGATTTTGTCCATTCTAATAAATGTGTGGTTATATCTCATAAAACTGCTTTAGTTTTCAATTTCTTAATGAAATATGATGTTGAACATCTTTCCATATGTTTATTTACCATCTGTATATCTTATTTGGTGACGTGTTTATTAAGGTCTTTGGCCCAATTTTTAATCAGGTTATTTTGTTATTGTTGAATTTTAAGAGTTCTTTGTATATTTTGGGTAGCTGTCTGTTATCAGAAATGTCTTTTACAAGTATTTCTCCTAGTATGTGGTTTGTATTCTCTTTCTCTTGATACTGTCTTTCACAGAGCAAAAGTTTCTAATTTAAATGGAGTCTAGCTTATCAACCGTTTGTTTCATGGATCATGCCTTTGATGATACTATCTAAAAAGCTATTGCCATGCTAAATATTGTCTAGTTTTCTCCTATGTTATCTCCTAGGAGTTTTACCATTTTTGTTTTATATTTTGGTCTTTGATCATTTTGAGTTAATTTTGGTGAAGGGTGTATAGATTGATATTTTTTTTTTCACATGGGTGTCCAGCTGTTCCAGCACCTTTATTGAAAAGACTGTTTTTTTCTATTGTACTACCCTTGTTCCTTTGTCAAAGATTGACTGTAATTATGGGTCTATTTCTAGGCTTCTCTGTTCCACTGATCTATTTATCTATTCTTTCACAGTTATTTCTCTTGATTATTGTTGCATTACAATGAGCCTTGAAGTTGAGTGACATCAGTCCTCCAACTTTGTTCTTCTCTTTCAATACCGTGGTGTCTATTCTGGGCCTTTTGCTTCTCCATATAATCATTAGAATCAGTTTGCTGATATCCACAAAATAACTTGCTAGCTGAGATTTTGATTGGGATTGAGTTGAACCTATAGATCAGGTTGGGAAGAACTGACATCTTGACAATATTAAGTCTTCCTATCATAAACGTGCAATATCTCCCCACTTACTTAGTTCTTCTTTGATTATGTTTATAAAAATTTTGTAGTTTTTCTCACATCGATCTTGCATATATGTGTTAGATTTATACCTAAGTATTTTGTTTTTCTGGGTACTAGTGTGAATGGTATTGTTTTTTATTTCAAATTCTACTTGTTCATTGCTAGTTTATAGGAAAGCAATTGCCTTTTGTTTCTTAACCTTTTATCCTGCAACATTGCTATAATTCCTTATTAGTTCCTGGAGGGTTTTTTTTTATCCATTCTTTCAGATTTTCTACATACATGATCGTGTTATCTGCCAGCAAAGGCAGTTTTGTTTCTTCCTTCCCAATCTGCATACCTTTTATTTCCTTTTCTTATCGCATCTACTAGGACTTCCAGTGTGATGTTGAAAGAGGTGGTGAGATGGGGCATTGATTGCCTTCTACCTAGTCTTAGTGGCAAAGTTTCAGGTTCTCACCATTAAGTATGATGTTACTTGTCAGGGTTTTTTCTTAGATATTCTTTATCAGGTTGAGGAAATTCCTTTTTCTTCTTAGCTTACTGAGAGTTTTTATTATGAATAGATGTTAGATTTTGTCAAATGTTCTTTCTGCATCTGTTAATATGATCATAAGATCCTTAATATGCTGTGTCATATTTAAGTAATTCTCAATATTGGCCTAGCCTTGATAACCTGTAATGAATCCCATTTGTTAATGTTGTGTTTTTATATGTAATGTTGCTTTCTGTACTCTTAATATTTTACTTAGTTTTTACCTTAATATTCATATGTGGTATTGGTTAATAATTTTTTTTTTTGTATATCAGTGTTATGCTTGCTTCATAAATACACTTTGGAAGTTTTGTTTTGTTTTTCATTTTCTATGCTTAAGGATAAATTTCACAGCATTAGAACTGTCTTTTATAGTTTAGTAGATTTCCCCCTATGAAACAGTGTGGACCTGGTATCTTTCTTTAATAGCTCTGTTTCTTCTATGAAACTGTATGTTTTGAACTGTTTTATCTCAGAATTTTAATTTTGGCAATGTGAATTTTCCTAGTAAATTATCCATTTCACCTACATTTTCAAATTTATTTCTATAGAGGTTTGCAAAGTAGTCTCTTAGGAGTTTGGTAATTTTTTTTCTGTTTCATTGATTATTTTCTTCTGTTCAATTCTTCGTTTGTATATTTTTCTTTGTTAGATTTTCATTATTTTTTAGAAGAGTGAGAATTTTGATGATTTATTAATAGATCTTTCACTTTTCTGTTTTCCAACTGCTTTTATTTTTTACATTTCCTTCCTTATAACTTCTTTCAGTTTGCTTTTTGCTTTTTTTTTTTGTAACATTTTAAGTTGGATATTTAGCTAATTTACTTTTATTAAGACTTTCAGTATCTGTTATTGCTATAAATATATCCCATAAATTATGTAAAGTGTTTTGTTATTAATTTTTAGAAATTCTATGATTTTGGTTTTAATTTCTCCTTTGACCCAGGAGTTATTTAATTTCCAGGTTAAAGGGGTTTTTTGAAATTTAATTTTGTTATTAATTCTAATTTTACTATGTGTTGAGTTGAGTGGTTTTGTCATTTTTCTACTTTATGGAATATACAGATTTTTAAAATTTTTTTGTCATTATTCTATATATACTTGAGAAGGGAATAGATCTCCTATTTGCAGAATATAACATTTGATGTGTATTGATAAAAATTTACATTATGTTTCCAAAGGTTATGTTTCCTTTCAGCTCTTATATATATCCTTCCCTTTATTTTTTTGTCTAGTTTACCAGTCTTATACTAAGAATGATTCATGTCCCTTATTGTTAGCCTGTTTCTATGTATACTTTGTTGCATATTGTGTCATTTCTACTTTATAAAAGTAATTGCTATGGTATTTGGTGCACAGAAATAATTAACTATATTATCTTCATCTTGAGTTGTTGCTTTTAGCAATAAAAAAGTCCTTTTCTGTCTAGTTAATTTTTTTTTTGCTTAAAATCTACTTCGATTTGAATCCAAATCCTGCTGTATTATTCCCATTTGCCTTGTATACTTTTGCCCATCTATTTGATTTTTTAGTCTTTCTGAATTATTTTATGTTTGTTGTGTACAGCATATAATTAGTTCTTGGCTTTGTAAATTAGTTTGAAAATCTGTTTAATAGGTGAGTTGGAACTGATATAAATAATATGTGTGGTATAAACTCTGTCATATCATTTTGTAGTTCACTGTGTTTTCCCTTTAATTTTTTTGTAAATTTATGTCTTTTCATTGGTAACTTTTGTGGGCACTTAGTGTTTTTCCTACTGACTTTTCTCTGTTCTTAATATCTTACCAATCTTATATCTGTATCTTGTATCTGTTATCTTGGTTTTATGTGCTAATACTAGCATACTTTTTCTTTTTAATCTTATTTGCTAATTTTTGACATAAAGATTTTTTTTATTTTTTATTTTTTTTTGACATAAAGATTTTTTAAATTTTTACTTAGTCAAGGATATTATTCTTTCAATTAACCATATTCTTTTCATTCATCTTTTATTGTGTTTAAGCGTAGAAAACTCCCTGGAGTTAGCCACACTGTGAGGTTAAAGACAAGTCTTCTAACTGACAAGTGTAACCCCAACTGCAAGTTCAGACCTTTCCTCAAATCACCTTCAGATTCAGTGATGCTTTACCAGAAAGACTCAGAGATGTCACTGAAAGCTCTTGTTCTCATGGTCACGTTTATTACAGGGAAACAATACAAATTAGAACCAGCCCATGGGAAAGGCACATAGGGCTGAATTTAGGAGGGTTTCAAAGGAAGTTCCTATATTCCTCAGGATGTGTCACCCTCCAGGCATCAATGCATGAAACTGATCAAGGGGTATTGCTTATGAAAGCTTCGGTGTCCAGTGATTTTATCCAGGCATTATTACATAGACATGATGGATTGATTCCTTGCTTATTTGGTTGAACTCAGTATCCAGCCCTACTTGCTTCCAGAAGGTTGGGCTGACATCATGTGGCCCAAAGCTCTCTCTAATCAAATAGTTGGTCTTTTTGGTTGGGCTAGCCCTGGTGTGGCATGGCCAATCCCAATGCTAATATTATTGGGAGTAGCTGACTCTACCCTTCATCACTTCATGAATATATATATCAGACTTCATTTGAGAGACCCACCATAAATGATGAGGACACTTAAATCACTCTGGACTTCCAGGTACTAAAGACAAAGATAGGTCTCTCTTTGGATAAGGCCAAGTTCTTTACTCCACAAGAGCCTTTCTCTTTCAGCTATCAAATAAATATTCAATATTTTCTCTTGGTCATTGTTTTTATATTTTTATGAATATTCTATCATTAACTCTTGAATTTTTCTGGAATTTAGTGCTGATGCTAAAGACAAATTCTTTTTTTTTTCTTCTTCTTTGCAAAGAGCTTATCAGTTCCAAAAGCATTTGTTAAAAATGCTTCCTTTTCTTTGCTGATTTGGGTTCCTCATTTATTCTGGATATCTAGTTTTTAAACCTTTATCAGATTAGCTACAATAAATTAGAAATAATAGCAGAAAGTACCCAAGTTACCCATATTATTCCTGACAAGGAAGACAGACAAGTTATAAACAGCAGACAGAGGATCTCAAAAACTATTAGACTATGAGTTTACTGACTGGCAATTATCTCTGTACATGATTTCTTAAGGAAATTGCTGTTTTACATCCCAAACCTTACTTGATGTTTTGATATTTATAATAATGCTGTAAGTTGTCAAAGGAAGGGTAAAGAAACTTGGCAATACTCTTAGAAGTCCTGGATATCAAGCAAAATGCTATATGTGTTGACTAACAAAGAAAGATGTCAAAGAAATCACTGAGGGAAAAAAGCACCATGCAGAAACAGAAGTATAAGATGTTGACATGTATATATTTCTCATAATGCGTGCGTGCGTGTGTGTGTGTGTGTGTGTGTGTGTGTGTGTGTGTGTGTATAAAATGCATAGAAAAAGCCATGGGAAAATATCTGCCAAACTGTGACAAGGAGGAGAATAAATAACACCAGCATTCTTCACAGAGCTAGAACAAAGAATCCTAAAATTTGTATGGAGCCAGAAAAGACCCCAAAAAGCCAAAGCAATCCTGAAAAAGGAAACCAAAGTTGGAAGCATCACAATTCTGGACTTCAAGCTCTGTTACAAAGCTGTAATCATCAAGACAGTATGGCACTGGCACAAAAACTGTCACTTAGATCAATGGAACAGAATAGAGAACCCAGAAATGGACTTTGTGGGTCCACAAATGTATGGCCAACTAATCTTTGACAAAGTAGGAAACAATATCCAATGGAATAAAGACAGTCTTTTCAGCAAATGGTGCTAGGAAAACTGGACAGCGACATGCAAAAAAATGAACCTGGACCACTTTCTTACACCATACACAAAAATAAACTCAAATGGATGGATGAAAGACCTAAATGAAAGACAGGAAGCCATCAAAAATCCTAGAGGAGAAAGCAGGCAAAAATCTCTTTGACCTCGGCCACAGCAACTTCTTACTCAACACGTCTCTGGAGGCAAGGGAAACAAAAGCAAAAACAAACTGTTAGGATCTCATCAAAAGAAAAAACTTCTGCACAGCAAAGGAAACAATCAGCAAAACTAAAAGGCAACCGATGGAATGGGAGAAGATATTTGCAAATGACATATCAGATAAAGGGTTAGTATCCAAAATGTATAAAGAACTTATCAAACTCAACACCCAAAAAACAAATAATCTAGTGAAGAAATGGGCAAAGACATGAATAGACACTTCTCCAAAGAAGACATCCAGATGGCCAACTGACACATGAAAAAATGCTCCACATCACTCATCATCAGGGAAGTACAAGTCAAAATCACCATGAGATACCACCTCACACCTATCAGAATGGCTAACATTAACAACTCAGGCAACAACAGATATTGAAGAGGATGCGGAGAAAGAGGAACCCTTTTGCACTGCTGGTGGGACTGCAAGCTGGTGCAGCCACTCTGGAAAACAGTGTGAAGGTTCCTCAAAAAATTAAAAATAGAACTGACTTACAACCCAGCAATTGCACTACTAGGTATTTATCCAAAGGATACAGGAGTGCTGTTGTGAAAGGGCACATGCACCCCAGTGTTTATAGCAGTGCTATCAACAATAGCCAAAGTATGGAAAGAGCCCAAACGTCCATCGATGGATGAATGGATAAAGAAGATGTGTATGTATATATGTGTATATATATGTGTATATACATGCGCGCACGCGTGCGCACACACACACACACACACACACAATGAATGTTACTCAGCGATCAAAAAGAATGAAATCTTACCATTTGCAGCAATGTGGGTGGAACTAGAGTATATTATGCTAAGCAAAATAAGTCAGAGAAAGACACGTATCATATGATTTAACTCGTGTGGCATTTAAGATACAAAACAGATGAACATAAAGGAAGGGAAGCAAAAGTAATATAAAAACGGGGAGGGGGACAAACCATAGAGACTCTTAAATACACAGAACAAACTGAGTGTTGCTGGAAGGGTTTTGGGTGGGGGGGATGAGCTAAATGGGCAAGGGACATTAAGGAGGACGCTTGTTGGGATGAGATGAATCACTAAATTCTATTTCTGAAGTCATTATTACACTGTTAACTAACTGGGATGTAAAATAATGATTACAAAAAAAGAGGGAAAACTTTAAAGGCAGTATATAAGTTTATAAGATCTCAATCACAAACAAGTAATTTACATGTTGGAAGTTTAATAGGTTTGCTCTAGAGAGTTAATGAAATTCATTCCGCAGAGATGCAGGCACATAGTATAGCCTTTCTTATAGTATATTTAGTATTAGAAAGAAATTCTATGTAAAGTGTTTCATAACTAAGAAGGATTAATTGGTTTTAAAATTTTTTTAATGTTTATTTTTGGGAGAGAGTGTGAGGTGGGGAGGAGCAGAGAGAGAGGGAGACACAGAATCTTAAAGCTGGCTCCAGGCTTGAGGCTCAGAGCTGTCAGCACAGAGCTGGAGGTGGGGCTTGAACTGGCGAACTGGAGATCATGACCTGTGCCTAAGTGGGATGCTTAACCGACTGAACCACCTAGGCACCCCAGGGAGGATTAATTGCTTTTAAATAAAAGAGGTCATTGTACTGTTCAACTTATGTACTATTGGGCTCTTGGAATATGGTTAGAATGAATGAAGATGTCCTGTAAGTATATTACCTGGGGTAATATACACCCTAGATTTTGAAAATTTAGTATAAAGAAAGAAAAAGTAAAATATTTTGTTAGTAATTTTTATACTGACAACATTGAAATTAAAACACATTGGATATATTGGGTGAAATGAAATATTAAAATTAACATATAAATAAAAGAGGTCATAAATTATATCTTATGTATTTTGTTTAGAAGTGATTTATTTTTGTACTAGTGGTTTTTTAAGTTTTTTTTAATGTTCATTTATTTTTAAGAAAGAAAGAGCACGAGCAGAGGAGGAGCAGAGAGAGACGGAGACACAGAATCCAAATCAGGCTCCAGGCTCTGAGCCATCCGCACAGAGTCTGTCACGGAGCTCGAAGTCACAGACCATAAGATCATGACCTGAGCTGAAGTCAGATGCTTAACCGACCAAGCCACCCAAACACCCCTGTACTAGTGTTTGTTTGTTTGTTTTTAGTGAAGTAGCCTACTCATTATAGACTTCTACTTATAGGAATTTTATTTTATATTAGTGAAAATAATTTTTTTATTTTCTGTAATCTAGACAAAACAGGTCAAAACTAAGCTGAAATGACAGAATCAGATATAGAATGAGGAGTAAAGTATCAAGAAACTTTATTCCCCATCAGTGGGGCATGATTAAGGGTCCAGTTACAAAATGGACCTTTGGAATACTTACCATGGAGTTATCTAAAGCAAAATCTACATTTCCTAAGACATGGAGGTAGGGATCAGCATGCTGAGACCAAAACCAAAACCAAAACAAACCACAAGCCAGTATTAAGCTAATGGAGTACAGATTATAGAGACTGCCTCAGACCTCCAGGTTGCTTGGGAGGGAATTGGGAGCCCAAAGATGAACAAGTGTACAGCTTAGGATGGTAGTAGGAAATAAATGGAACACTCAAAGGCATAAGCGGATAATAAAATGAAGGGACTATTAAAAGGGTAAGGCAAGTATAAGGAAAACATCAAGATTCCTAGCCTGGCAATACATGTGAGTCTTTACCACCTCTAAGTTTAATAAGAAGAAGGGAGAGAGGGGCACCTGGGTGGCACAGTTGGCTAAGTGTCCCACTTCGGTTCAGGTTATTATCTCACGCAGTTTGTGAGTGCGAGCCCCACATCAGGATCTGCACTGACAGCTCAGAGCCTGGACCCTACTTCGAATTATATGTCTCTCTCTCTCTCTCTCTCTCTCTCTCTCTCTCTCTCTCTCTCTCTCTCAAAAATGAATAAACATTAAAGAATGGAAGGGAAAGGAAGGGAAGAGAGTTTGTCATGAGAAAGAGCGCTATCCCAGGGAAGGGAAGGGGAAGGGAAGGGAGAGGAAGGGAAGAGAGTTTGTCATGAGAAAGAGCTATCCCAACACAAATTGGTCCTGTAGAAGAGAAAGGCAGCCACTGTCAAACCCCAGGCCAGCAGAAAAAAGACCCTACCCTCTCTTTCCTCTTGCCCTGTAATTGATCTTTCAGTGTCTTCTGTTTGCTAAATCCAAACTATAGTTGAAGGGCATAGGCAACCTGTCTGATGCAACCCATCAAGAGCATGGTCCAGCTCAGGATGTGCTGGTGGTCACAGAGCAGACCAGGAGGGCAAATCAGGCTTATCCAGCACAGCACCTGATGGCTGCTGAAACAATCAGTAGTCCTGGATAGTCCAGCTAGAAGCCCTGTTGCCCTACATGCCATTTAGTGACAGTAGAAAAAGAAAAGAGAAGGTGAAGGCAGAATTGATGTCTTAGCAGTGACCCTTGTCTGTTCTTTAGTTGATTGTTCTTGGGTACTTTCAAAATAATGTGGAGCAGTCCATATTTTACTGTCACTAAGTTTACTTAATCAGTTTCACATGATAGAATATTTTTCCTTAGAATTTATTTGAAAAAAAAAATTATGCCAGGTCTTCTAGGCAATGGAAATACAAAAATTCCCTTCTAAGATACTGTTTCTGCCCACTTGGAGCTCAAAGTTTAGTATAGGACAGAATTCTGCAGACAGATACTTAACAACATGCATAATATATTCATCTGTTTTTCAAATATTTGAGGCCCTACTATGTGTCAGGCAAAGTTACAAAGTGCAGTGGGAACATAGGAATAACTACCTCTGCCTGAGGAATCAGAGTGAAGTAATAAAATGAGTGTAACTTTAGTAGCTTTTAGGAATGTACTATTTTGGTGGTGGTGGTGTTTTTTTTTTAACCTGGTCTCCTTGTAAATCACAGGCATTAACAACTCAGTTATAAAAGGAATGGTATCAACCTGAGTAATAAAATCCTTTTGATATAGTTATTGAAAGAGTATTTATCATTGCCTTATTAAATATGGAGAAATAAGTGTGCCATTTTTTTTCAAATGGTTTCATTTGCTCATGTTTTCTTTGTTGACCCAAATGAATGAAATTAGAATAAACAATCTCTAAGTCATTTGTAATCATGAGCTGATTAATGGAGTTTGGTTTCATAGCCATTATTCATTCACGAACACCTGATATCTTTCCCATAAACAAATTGTGTTTGTCCAAATTAAGAAATTAAATGAAGCATTTGATGAGTTTATGATTGACCCTTCTAACTCAGAGCCCATTAGTCAATGTCGTTATCATAGAAAACTGTTTGACTAATGTGCTGTCTAAAGAAGCATGTGGATTTATTATGACTTCTGATTAATGCTTGCTGCAAGCCAAACTACTAGATTATAATAATTTTTTGATTCTCATTTTAGCAGTCATTGAAGAATTTCATCTCTGATGAAATGCGCTTATGTCCCATTAGATTTAGAGATGATTACAAGGTATTCAGTGAAAAAGTTTTTAAAGGAATTCTATATTTCTGAAAGTATATACAATACAATATATGCTTTAGAAAGATGCTTTTTTTGAAGCAATTAAGCATCTTGTCACTTTGTGGACATCATCTTTTTCTTTCAGAGTAATGAGCCATTAGCAGATTTTTTTAACTAGAACTTATGCATTTATTAAGAAAGAAATTAAAATAGAAATATCATAATATATGAATTTCTCATGTTTTGTTTTAATTGAAAACAAGTTTGGGGTGCCTGGGTGGCTCAGTCGGTTAAGTGTCCGACTTCGGCTCAGGTCATGATCTCACAGTCCGTGAGTTCGAGCCCCGTGTCGGGCTCTTTGCTGACAGTTGGAGCCTGGAGCCTGCTTCGGATTCTGTGTATCCGTCTCTCTCTGCCCCTCCCCCATTCATGCTCTGTCTCTCTCTGTCTCAAAAATAAATAAACATTAAAAATTAAAAATTAAAAATTAAATAAATTGAAAACAAGTTTAGTAATTTTAAATATTTTAAAAGTATATGTAATTTTTGCTTATTTAATATGTTTTAGTTTTGCCAGTAAAGCAAATCCCTGTTTAGCCAGTTTATTTTCATTATAAAGTTAGAATAGAAAGTGTTTCACCTTTAAAAATCTCTTCAGTAGAATAGTTACTAAGTGTTATAAACCACTGTTTACATGAGCCTTGAGTGCGATTCCTGCCTGAGGCTACACTGTAAGACTACTATACATACTATTATGAAGAAACCAAGGACCACAAATCTGGCTGAGTTTTTTAATTTGGGGTGGGGTGGGGAGTAGGTTTTAAAAGTTGGAAACACTGGCTTTATCAGAATCCATCTGATGAACTGAGGCCAGATATGTAGGGTTGTGTCTTTATTGTGAAGTAAATTGACATACCCGACTCTTAAAGTGGGGAAGACAAAGGCAGCATGCTGACTAGAATGAAAAAAGAGGAAAATCTTTCTGATTTCCTTTTTACTATGCAAATTGTGGTGATCCACCATTTTTTTCTTGTGCGCATTCTGATTTTATTAGAAAAATTAGGGAAACCAGCACCAGATATGCTAGGCACATCACCAATATTCTTTCATTTAATTTAGAGCAGAATATAATCATAATGACTAACATAGAGCAAGGAGAAAATAATTTTTTTTTGTTTTCCTACAAGCCCTTAAATTAGCCAAAATTAGAAATGATTTTTCTCTCAAGCGAGGCCTTACTTTGATTCCTCTGTTTTTAATGAGACTAAAGTTCTAGGACATCAGAGAAAAAGGTCAGAAGTTTTCCTGCCAAAAATGGGAATCTTTTCTGACTATGCAGTTGAGGACCTCTGAGTTGATATATCATCTGAACAAAAGGGCAGACATAGAGGGGTTTGTTTGTAACTCATGGCCAAGATATGAGGGCACACCTGAGTTACACTGAGTTAAACTTCTCTTCATTTGTTAAAGGTTTTGTGATGAAGTAGAACATAACCTTCTTACCTCATTTTGGAAATTAATATGCTAGATCTATTCTCTAATAGAAGCATGTTAGAGAAGTCATTAAATAGTCAAACAGGAGATTTTGAGCAAGAGATTCTGCAGTTCTATTTCTCTCTCTCTCTCTCTCCCTCCCTCCCTCCCTCCCTCTCTCAATATGGGGCAATGATATACACTTTATTAATCCAGTTCTCATCAGTACAGAAAAAAATATAATACTTAAGATTACCTTAAAGGACATTCATAAAACTAACATGTATTGAGTGTATACTATGTGCAAAGCATTGCATTAAGCACATTCCATATATTTTAACACTTAGTGCATATTCTTATCAAGTTTTTAAACTTGTATCTTAGGATATATCTTATATATATCTTTTAAGTTTATGCATGAAAATTTACTGTTTAGTTTGGAATGCACTGCAGAGCCACCAGTTAGGTTGATAAAAGAATCAGTAGCAACAGGTAAGTATTTACTACCGGCTTTTTAGTCCCACAGAAAGGATATCCAAAGGGTGCCTGGGTGGCTCAGTCAGTTAAGCGTCCGACTTCTGCTCAGATCATGATCTCATGGTTCATGGGTTCGAGCCCCGCGTCGGGCTTTGTGCTTACAACTCAGAGCCTGGAGCCTGCTTCAGGTTCTGTGTCTCCCTCTTTCTCTGCTCCTCCCCACTCGTACTGTGTCTCTCTCAAAAATAAACATTAGAAAACAAAACAAAAAAGCAAAGAGCCACTTTGGCAAAATAGTCTGAAGGAATGGAGCAGAATATAGTAGAGAAGAGGGAGGAAAGTGAACTAACATTATTTTTTAGTGCCTGCTGTGTGTTTATAATTAATGTAGCACAAAGACAATAATTGAGTAGTAGAGCAAAATGGCATTAACAATATGTACATTTCTATTCTGTATAATTCTGAAATACTAGTTTAATACTGATACTTTCATCTGTAGTGTGTCCTCAGATGCATTTCACCTAAGACAAGATCAGGGCTGGTGAAGGACATTTCTTGGTTACATCCTTTGTCCTTTTCCTGTGAGGTGATTGGGGAGGAAGGTCCTGAATGAAATAAATTAATCCTAAAGAAGAAGGAGTCAGGCCCTAAGAAAGCAGGTTTGACCCGGGACAACAAAAAAGGGAGATGAGCATTGGAAATCTAGTACTAGAGGAAGAAAAGTGGTCAGTATCCAGAAAGGGCTGGCACCAGGCTTGCAGCCTCTTTCTGAGTTTGCCTCTTTTTATCCCCTAGCTATGTACTAAAAGGTGCCTTTGCCACCTCCTGTTCTTATATTGAATCCCTAATCCCCAATGTAATGGTATTTGGAAAAAGAGTGGCAAATGGCCTTTGGGAGATAGAGTTAGATGAGGTAACAAGGGTGGGGCCTTTGTGATGGGATTGGTGCCTTGATAAGAAGAGACACCAGTGAACTTGCCCTCCCTACCCTACCCTACCCTCATGTTGGGACAAACTGAAAAGACAGCTGTCTACAAGGCAGGAAGAGAGCTCTCACGAAAATCTGACCAGGTGGCATCTTAATCTTGGACTTTTAGCCTCCGGGACTGTGAGAGAATAAATTTCTGTTGTTTAAGTCACTCAGCCTATGGTATTTTGTTATAGCAGCCCAAGCTCAGACACCCCAGACACACCTATCCTGCCTAAGGAGCCCTACCCCCAACCATCTCGTGTCCCTTTAGTTCTAAGGTAAGTTTTTCAGAGACCTCCGGAAGTAGATTGGATCCATATTGGTTCTGGAGGGTACTCAAATTACTCTGCTCACTAGTAATACAATAACCTAATAACTGGGAAATGAGACTTAAAATCGTAATACCTTGCAAGGGTTTTAAAAATGGAGATGGGGAGAGGAGTTATGTCTGTGGCCAAATTGTTTTCTGTTGTTAGAGGTTAATGCAAAACATAACTTTCTGGAAACATGCCAAAACATAAATCACACTTCATTTTTAAAAATAATTGAAAAGGAGTATAACATCAGGAAAGATACTAATGCTTTAATACCTCAAAATATTACAGAAATAGAAAATTACTGAAAACTGGAATTGTAATCACCATATAAATAATCATAGATAGGTCTTTTTTTTTTTTTTAACGTTTATTTATTTTTGAGACAGAGAGAGACAGAGCATGAACAGGGGAGGGGCAGAGAGAGAGGGAGACACAGAATCTGAAACAGGCTCCAGACTCTGAGCTGTCAGCAGAGCCCAACGCGGGGCTCGAACTCACGGACCGCGAGATCGTGACTGGAGCCGAAGTCAGACGCTTAACCGACCAAGCCACCCAGGCGCCCCAGATAGGTCTTCTTTATAGCTTACAAAGTGCCTATTACTGTATTTCGTCCGATATGTATATTGACATTATTATCTACTAAAGAAAAAAGTGAGAGTTTAGGATGAGTGTGATTAAAAAAAATCAGAACGGGTAGATTTATGCTGAATATATAGGTGGTAGTAGTGGTAGAGTGAATCCTTTGTATGTCTTTTCCATTTATTTGTCTTATGGGGCAGGGGCAGGTATTATGTGCTTAATATATGTGTATATTTATATACTGAAAAATGTTGCCGTATTGGAGTGATTTTCTTGTCTTACTGTCATTTACTTCTCATTAATGTTCTAGCCTAAAAGAAATAACTAAGCAATCAAGCTTTGTATTCAGTGAATAGAATATCAACACATTCTCATGACTGGCCTTATTCAAACTTCTTTCTTTGACTTTAGGAATACTATAGGAATTGGGATTTTAGTTCCAGCTCTCCTATGCTTTTTTTCCCCAAAATTGGAAATTGGCCTAGTTCATCTGCATATTCATTGTTATTATAGCCTAGGCATTTAATTTCCCCGAACCTTTCTTTACCTATAGAATGCAGACTTACAAAAGAGATGAAGGAATGTTTCCTCTTCCCACTTAGCGCCCCCCATTCTACCGTGAAAGTGTTCTTTCTTTGGTGGAGTATTTACAATATCTATATGTTTATGATGTAAAAATTTGCAGCTACTTATTTTGTAAATTACTCATTCTTAAATTTCCTAATCAATTATTTCAATGTAGTTGTCCGAAGACCATAGTTTCAGTCACGTTTACTAGACCAAAGGAGAAAAAAAAAAATAAAAGAGAGAGAGAGAGAGAGAGAGAGATTATTTCATTACCTATCATAGTGAAGTCATAGAAAATAATGACTTCATTGCCCAGGGCAGTACATGAAATGAAATGAATATTTTGAACAGACAACAGTAAACTAGGAAACATTTCATTTGTGGGGGGAGAAAAAAAACACATGAAGTACATATTACTTCTTGGTTTCTATAACAAAATATAATATAACCCAACTCACATATGAAATACATTTGTTGGTGAGTTTTTCATTAAGAAAAATAGTGTTTGGTTTAGTTTTACACCAACATTGAGAAAGTATGCAGAAATGATGCTAGTCCTGGCTGCAAGGTAGACTGCAAGAATTTATTGTCGTATTTGTAGCTTTGGGATAAGATAAAATCATAAATTATAGTGCTCTCTCTAAAAATAGTATCAGAAAAAATATAGAAATTTTATATCCTAGATTATACTGAGTCTAAATTAGTGAATCACAGAGGTCTTTGAAAAAGAAAATTTTGGCTCTTTGCTTTTTAGACTTTCTATATCTTACCCCAATTGAGTATTTCTTTTAAAGTACATAAAGTGAACATTCATTGTTAAGTTATATATATCATATGTTACAGATTTTTAGAATTAAGCAAAATTTCCTTGTATATTATTTCTATAACTCCTAAGATTATCTGTTAAGGACAGTTTAGAGTATATCAACTGAATTATTACACAAATATGACCTCTGAGTAATTAGGGAAATATCTACATCTTACATGTCTCAAATAAAAATATTAGGATTATCTCTGGTAAACCTCTCATTCTCTGAGTACTACAGGCAATTAAAAGCCATTTAATCATATTCAATTTTAAAACTTTCTACTCAAAGAGGATTCCCACTGATATTTGGGTCTTTTCTGTGGCGTTGGGTTCTGGATCACTTTAACTTTTGACCTAGAATACAGATCAAGCAATTTGGGAATTTTAAAAAGGACCAGCATACTGAAGTTTGTTTGGTAAGAAATAGCAAACAGTCTGTGATAAAACAATAGTGGTAGCGGTCTTTTTTTTTTTTAATCTTTCTTTATTTATTTTGAGAGAGAGAAAGATAGAGTGCCAGCAGGAGAGAGGCAGAGAGGAGACAGGGAATTCCAAGCAGGCTCTGCCACTGTCAGCCTGATGTGGGACTCAAACCCAGGAACTGTGAGATCATGACTTGAGCCGAAACCAAGAATCAGATGCTTAACCGAGTCACCCAGGCGCCCCGTGGCATCAGTCTTAAAGTAACTCCTTTGCTTATCAAAAACACACTTGAACCAACCAGAATGTATAAGGATAAATCATCCATACCAAATTCACTGGTGATCCACAGTGTTTGCATTTAAAATTCCATAGTTTGTCACTGGACAGGATGCCTTAATGTCTTTATTTAAACTGTGAAATAAGGAGGGAAAAAAGCTAATCTGTTTTCATTGTAGAAAATACTTGTAACTATTGGTATTACATGTATTCTAAATCCAGACAAAATGTCAAGAAAAACTTTAAGCATGTAACCAAGGATAAAGATGAGGATTTGGGTTTTTTCCCCTTTGTATCTTAAAAATGTAGGTTAAAAACTTGGGGAGCCTGGGTGTTTCAGTCAGATAAGCATCTGAATCTTGATCTCAGCTAAGGTCGGGATCTCACGGTTTGTGAATTCAAGCCCACGTTGGGCTCTGTGCTGACAGCACAGAGCCTGCTTGGGATTCTGTCTCTCTCTGCCCCTCCCCTGCTCGTATTCTCAAAATAAATAAAATAAATGTAAAATTTACTTCTCAAAATAAACTTAAAAAAATATTGATTTGAGGCATAGTATGTTTTGTGAAATGAGGATTCTTAGAATTAGATGGCTGTATGTCCTCACTAGAGGTAATTAAGACATATCTATATAAGACATGTCTAATGTTTCAGAGACATTAATATATATACATGCACACACACACACTAAAAGTAGCCATGATGATAAAAAGAATGCACAGATATGTTATCTATCACTTTGTCGACTAAGAAAGTCATTTAATGTGCTTAAAGTTAATGCCAAATAAGTATGAAGAAGTAATCAGTGAAATAAATAACTAGATTGGGAAGATTTACCTAATAATCATATTTGTTGATCTTTGTCAGACATTAGCTGACTGCTATTGAAGCTTCCTTTACTTACTCAAATAGTTGTTTTTCATAAACATTAACATAATGTGATTTTTTTCTTGTGTAGATCCATTTTCTCTCTGGTTTTCATTAAAACTGGAGATAAATTATTTTATTTTTAAGAAATTAGTTCTAGACATGATGAAATCACTTTATTTTTTTTTAATTTTTTTTTTAACGTTTATTTATTTTTGAGACAGAGAGAGGGGCAGAGAGAGAGGGAGACACAGAATCGGAAGCAAGCTCCAGGCTCCGAGCCATCAGCCCAGAGCCTGACGCGGGGCTCGAACTCGCGGACCGCGAGATCGTGACCTGAGCTGAAGTCAGACGCTCAATGGACTGAGCCACCCAGGCGCCCCTGATGAAATCACTTTAAACAGTGTAATGTCAGGCGTCTGGGTGGCTCAGTCGGTTGAGCATCTGATTTCGACTCAGGTCACGATCTTGCAATTCGTGGGTTCAGGTCCCACGTAGGGCTCTGGCTGACAGCCCAGAGCCTGGAGCCAGTTTCAGATTCCCTGTTTCCCTCTCTGCCCCTCCCCTTCTTGTACTGTCTCTCTCTCTCTCTCTCTCTCTCTCTCTCTCTCTCTCTCTCTCTCTCTCAAAAATAAATAAACATCAAAAAAAAATTTTTTTAAGTGTAGTGAATTTTGACATTTGTAGAAAAATAAAGGACCAGTTAAAAGTCTCATTGACTTGGGGCGCCTGGGTGGCTCAGTCGGTTAAGCGTCCGACTTCAACTCAGGTCACGATCTCGCGGTCGGCGAGTTCGAGCCCCGCATCAGGCTCTGGGCTGATGGCTCAGAGCCTGGAGCCTGCTTCGGATTCTGTGTCTCCCTCTCTCTCTGCCCCTCCCCCGTTCATGCTCTGTCTCTCTCTGTCTCAAAAATAAATAAACGTTAAAAAAAAAAATTAAAAAAAAAGTCTCATTGATTTAAAATGGCAACATAACTTGGACCGAATCATAAATGTACATATAGTTTGACAATTTTCCAGGCATTATGGGAGGCAAAAATAGTCTTTAATATAGTCTACTGTCGAAGTCTATGGCCAAGCTGGAGGAACAGATACAGACAAACTATTATATAACCCAGTTCTTGTACAAATGATGGGTGAGGACAATGGATTATAAAAAGAATGATTAGCTCTAACTAGATCAAGGAAGAACATCAAGAAGAATAAATGAAACATGGCATTAAACATGGCATTAAATTAAACATGGCATTAAACATGGCATGTTGCCCCCCACCCCGTTCCCTTAAAACTTCTTAGACATTTCACTGTCCCATGCAGATTTCCCTACTGATCAGAAATGTATGTCACTCTTTCATCAATTGTATGTTTTCCTAAAGTTCTTGCCTCTCTAGGAAAAGAAACTTTCGCTGCATTTCTCACATTCTGATGATCACATTCTGATGATCAGTATTCTCCTTAATATGATTGGTGGGGTTTTTTTAGTAAGAAAGCAGAGAGAACATTCTAGGCCTCGTATATTAACAACAAATAAAAGTAATATCCAATACATATTGACAATTATATGCCAAGCACTCTATTATACAAACACATTATTATACACATAATATTTCATACACATAATATTTTACACATATTATACACATAATATTACATTACAAATATACACATAATAATTCATTTAATTTTGGTAAAAACCCTATGAGTTATATTATTATCCCTATTTTATAAATGAAGAAACAATGGTCCACAGAAATAAAGTAACTTTACCTGTACTACACAGCCATAAACTCATGCTTTTATTTTTATTTTTTTCATAAGCCTATGATTTTAATTATTCCCTATAATGAACAAAGACTTAATGTGCTCAGTGACTTTTGACTTAATAATGGGGGAAAGAAGACTAGTGTGACTTCTTTGTAGGTTTGTGGTTCTCAACCCTGTATCCTCCTAGTCTCTTTCCATGATAAATATTCTGTAGCACCCCCTTTTCTTTCCTGAAATAAAATTTGTAGGGAATATAACTTATCTGTATACACAATTTTTAAAAATAGTTTCCTCACAAATTTAAGGGAGATACGAAAGGAAAGTGATTTGTAATAAAGTATTTTTATTTGTTACAACATAGGCAAAACTATGATAGAGAACATTATGAAGGAGTCAGTTATAACAGATGCTTATAATAAATACATTTGTATTTAATAATTTGACATCTTTAAGGTTGCACATGTACTCATATACATATATGTATTTTATACACATGAATGAAATAGCTATAAATGCAGATAGATATAAGTGTATTGTATCATAACAACTCACATTCCTATATTACAATGCCCTTGGTAAGTAATCTGAAATGGTGAACAGTGGTGTTGAATAAAGCTTTGAACAAAGAAAAGTATAACATTCTTTCAGTCTGCCTAGTAGTTACATCATGGAAATTTCTTTTTTTTTCCCCCTTTGTTGTTGTTTTTTTTAATATGAAATTTATTGTCAACACCCAGTGCTCATCCCAACAACACCCAGTGCTCATCCCAACAGGTGCCCTCCTCAATGCCCATCACCCACCCTCTCCTCCCTTCCACCCCCCATCAACCCTCAGTTTATTCTCAGTTTTTAAGAGTCTCTTATGGTTTGGCTCCCTCCCTCTCTCACTTTTTTTTTTCTCTTCCCGTCCCCCATGGTCTTCTGTTAAAGTTTCTCAGGATCCACATAAGAGTGAAAACATATGGTATCTGTCTTTCTCTGTATGACTTATTTCACTTAGCATAACACTCTCCAGTTCATCCACGTTGCTACAAAAGGCCATATTTCATGCTTTCTCGTTGCCAAGCAGTATTCCATTGTATATATAAACCACAATTTCTTTATCCATTCATCAATTGATGGACATTTAGGCTCTTGCCATAATTTGGCTATTGTTGAGAGTGCTGCTATAAACATTGGGGTACAAGTGCCCCTATGCATCAGCACTCTTGTATCCCTTGGGTAAATTCCTAGCAGTGCTATTGCTGGGTCATAGGGTAGATCTATTTTTAAGTTTTTGAGGAACCTCCACACTGTTTTCCAGAGCGGCTGCACCAGTTTGCATTCCAACCAACAGTGTGCAAGAGGGTTCCCGTTTCTCCACATCCTCTCCAGCATCTATAGTCCCCTGATTTGTTCATTTTAGCCACTCTGACTGGCGTGAGTGATATCTCAGTGTGGTTTTGATTTGTATTTCCCTGATGAGGAGTGACGTTGAGCATTTTTTCCTCTGCCTGTTGGCCATCTGGATGTCTTCTTTAGAAAAGTGTCTGTTCGTGTCTTCTGCCCATTTATTCACTGGATTATTTGTTTTTTGGGTGTGGAGTTTGGTGAGCTCTTTATAGATTGTGGATACTAGCCCTTTGTCCGATGTGTCATTTCCAAATATCTTTTCCCATTCTGTCGGTTGCCTTTTAGTTTTGTTGATTGTTTCCTTTGCAGTGCAGAGGCTTTTTATCTTCACATCATGGAAAATTCAACATGAGCTCAGCCATGTCAAAAAATACTTTGTGTTACATATAATTAGATTCCAAACTCAAATAATTATAAAAAAGATTTTCATCTTCATGTATGTTTGGTAGGGCATTCAAAAGTCATGGGGAACATAGGATAATTCTTTCTAGAGCAGTGCAGGAGCTCTAGAATCTTTGACCTGTACCTATATAAATGCCATATGCCTCTTCCATCACATCATCACAAATTTCCAAAATGCCTTAGGGACAGTAACTGTGTCCATTGAGAATCACTGTTCCTTTGTTTTCCTCCTGGATATCTTAATCTGATCTGATAAATATGCTTCGGCAAAGTTTCTTCAAATAACAGATTTGAGTAGCAATCTTCCTGTGTCTTAACTCAAAGGAGTGACCATAGGATGGCAATTTTAGGGCCCCTGGTTAGAAGCAGAAAGATTTCCCTCTATTTGAGCCGCTTCCATGTGGTGACAGTTGGGAGTGTGTTATGTCAAACTAAGTGCTTCAGGGCCAAAAGGAGAACACTACACCAAAAGTCCTTCCATGGAAGAACAGTGAATTCACAAGTATAAAAGTTGAGTCCTGCAAAATGGAGCCTGGCCACAGCCAGGTTTACCACGCACAGCTTTAGTCCAAGCTGGTGGTCTTGGACCTGGCCTGAGCCTGGTCCAAATGGGAGAAGTGAACAGTCAAAGTTGGAGTGAAGAATGGCATGTATCCATGTTGTGGCAGTTTACATGTAACAGTTTAGATAATGATAAAAAATATCTCAAAATAACAAACCAAAACAAAAATCAAATTGAAAATAAGTAACCTGGGTGTAAAGATAGTATTAACAAGTATTATTGCTTTTTGTAGTAGGCTCCTAATTGAGTATTTGTAATTTACTGGGCATTGTACTGACCACCTTACATATCATTTCTCTTATCATAACAATTTTATGAAATAAATGGAACAATATTATTGTCCCCAGAGTACAGATAAGGGCACTGAGAAGTAGAGAGGTTGATTAAAAATCAGGCCTGAGTAGTATTCATGAAAGTGATTCATCGAAGAACATGGCTTTTTCCAATTTTAATTTATTAAATTGTTTATCCTGTGTACAAGAGAAATTTATTGATGAGTGGATTTGTGTGTATTGTAGTTTTGGTACCCACATGGTGATGTTATCGTAAAGAATGAATGTAGGCCACTGAATCTTCAAGAATACTTAATGTAAATGACCCACTTCTTCTTTTGTGTGCAATGTTAAATATATTACAGTAGCTCTCCCAAATTGGTTACTGTTATATATTTTTTGTGTAATAGATCCATCTTTAAGGTGCAAATTATAGTTGCATACCTCCTTCTCTGTTTGGCAACATGAAAGTTAAATGTCAAGGGTTGTCCTTATATAAGGCACAAAATAGTGAATAAGTAATATCATGCTTTTATAATATATCACCGAGTATAGAACTGTTTGTTATTTATTTCCCCTTCTCTCCCCCCAAGAGGAGCTATATCTTCCATAGTAGTTTTGTTTTCCCTTTGTACTCCATAAGCAGTTATTCCTTTTATCTCTGTTCCACCTATCTTTTTGGTAGTTTGACATTATAATGAGTCATAATTGGTTTATAAAAATGACACAGACGAACAGTTCTTATCGCCCTCTGACATTGGGTCTTTTCTCACCTCAGACCTTGTAGCAGGGGAAAACTCTTCCTATAAGGAACTGAAGATATCCATGTTGAAAATAACTACAAATTCCTGGGACAAAGAAAAGATTTCTTAGGCTTCACACACTCGGACTTGTACTAAAAGTAAAAACATGAAGAGTTAGAATTAAGAGCCTATCTCTTAAAGTGCTTGGCTCCTATCTGTCTGTCTTCTTTCTGTCTGTCTGTCTGTCTATCTATCTATCTATCTATCTATCTAAGCTAGTTAGTTATTTAATTGCTTGTTGGAAGTAAGTATTCCCTTGCAGGAGCTGACTGGGATCTCTGGGATTTTCCTGTTGCTAGAAACTTAGAAGTTGGAATACTCAGAGAAAGGGAAGGTAGTAGGTGTCAGGGAATGGAACTGACATGAGACCAGACCTAATCCAAAGCCCTGGAGAAGTGAAGTAAAATAATACTTATATACTTACTTTGACTTAGGAGAAAGTATTTTGTGGGTCAAATCAGAGTCAAATGAAGCTTTGACATTTCAAATGTATCCAGTTTTAGATATTTTTCACAGGTCAGTGGAGGCAAATGTGTTGAATTATAAATGTAAAGTAAGGAGCATTTATAACATAAAGCACACCTAGAGAGAAATAAGCTTTATTAAGTCAGAATGCTGAAAAGATTGCTTTTCAGTATCTTGCCCATCTAGGGAACCTTGACACTAATTCTGTTAACCAAAGCAAACTACACTATGAACAGGTTCATTAAGATGAAGATAACAAAAAAACTCTGGGGGATGACTGAACTCACCTTGCAGAATAAAAAACAATTATAATGTATTCTGCATACCTGTATACAGTATTCTACAGCTTTGCATATAATGGGTTCTGATACCAATTGCTGCTTTTCCTCACTAACTAACAAGGAAAGCCTTTTACTGCTGTGCTTAAGAGGATAATTTTGGTCTGTCTGGGTCCTTTTCTCTGTATGTTGAACAGTTATTTCTTTGTTAGAGTTAACCATTGTGTGTGTTATTTGGGCAGCACAAATATAGAACATTTTCATCATCGCAGAAAATCCCAGCAATAATCTAGCTCTAAAGCCTGTTCTTACCCATTGTGAGTGCTACCTCACCTCGTGCAAAGTTGTGGAGCCACTTTGAATACTGTGAAATGCGAATAAGGGTGGAAACGTTCAGAGTTTACTTCATATTCTTCTGTGTTGTTTGATTATTTTCCCCCACTAAGCGAGTACTGTTTTTGGAATTTAAAAAATTAGATAGTCACCTGGTCTTCCTTCAAAAATGGAATAACAAGTAACAAAATATTGATAACGGGTATCCACAATTAATTTACTAATCTCATTCTAAATGATGGAACCTTGAAGAGATATTTTTATCAGATTTACCAGAAAATACTAGAATTTAACTTTGTAAAGGTGATTGGCAAAGATGTTTCATGATTACCCTCGGTTTGGATTATCAGAGAAAGGGAATAATATCAAATAGAGGATGTTTTGCCTGTTTCTATCCCTTAATCCTACTGACAATGAAATCTGTTTTTCCAAGCTGCAACCATAAAACAAGTCCCCTTACCATTTCTTTGTTTGTTTATTTATTTATTTACCTATGGTTTGGAATAGGAAAGAGAAAAATCTGGGCAAAAAATAGATTCCACGAAAACTAAAAGAAGTGATTAAGAAATTGCATGTCTTGAATATTCTCTTTTACTTCCTAAACTTTTAAGGATTGATCATTTATATAGCAACTTTTTAAACTGTTTTTCCTGTTAGCAAATAAGGCATTTAATAAACTTAACTAAGTACACAGATTCCAGAAGCATCATTTCTGTATCACTTTAGATTTCCTTCAAGTGAAGTAATATACTTGATACGTAAGATGTTTATACTTAATGAATGTCTATAATAAATAGAGGCATGGAGATCCACTGAAAACTACGAGGTAAGGTCTTTAGCCAGTTCACAGAAACAAATCACCTTGATTTGTAGTTCAAATAAGATCATGGCCTAATTGCCAATTTAATGAATGGATTTTGAACCCTTATTATATGTGTACATAACATGACAGGCACCAAGTATGTAGAAATTAACAGTTCACACTCCCTGACTGTACTGAGTGTAATAGGATTTATAGAAGGTATAGAGGAAATGGAATAATGGGAGTAGTCTAGAAAACGTGAAAGGAGCAAGTGATAAAGGGTTGGGCTCTGAAAGCTGAAAGGACTTCATTCCCCAGCAGTCTTATTTGGGTTAGTGGAATCTACCTTGAGTAACCGTAGCTACAGTTTAATTGTTTCTGTGTTGCCATCATTCTTTTGAAATATGCTACCCTTAAAGCTTGACCATCCAATTTCTTCCCCGGTCAGAAAATAATCTTACTGAGACCTTTTTCTCACTCTTTTACTCTACTTATATTTGATTTATTAAAAGTAAATATTGATGTTCACTGAAACATCAATCCCTCATCAGGCTACTTTTTATAAACTTTGTATATCTATGTTTATACTGACAATGATCTGAAGAGAAGGAAGTATAGGCATAGTGTAATCAGTTTCCAAAAAATTTAAGGCAGGTAAATCTTTAAGGATTTTCTTTAAATGTTTATTTAAATAATTATTAGAACTGACAGATGAATAAGCTCAAGGGTTGTATTATGCATATCCTAAGTGTAAAAAAATTAGTAGAAAATTTTCCGTGTGATGTAATAGCTTTAAAATCAGTAAATTGGCATAAAGGATCATTTTATTTCTAGAAGTCATCAGTGTATTAACAAGTAATACAATAGAAGTAGAATTATTTTTATTGTCTGTTGTTTCAGTGTAATTATTCATAGTTTTGTATATTAATGAACATTAATATAAACTATATTGTAGCAGTTTCTTTTTAAATTAGAATATATAAATTAAATAAAGAGCATTTGCCCTTTGCTTACCCTCATACTTCTATTAAAGGCACATGCTGTTAGGACCAATTAGTTATCATTTATGCTTTTTTCTGTTGTTCTCATTGGTTGGATCTAGATTTGCCTTTAAGCTGTGTGTGTGTTATTGACATTTTCTTCAAAGACTCACGGTAGAACCAGATGATAAAATGAGTTGTGCTCTTCAGCAGATACGTTTACAGTATTCAGCCGTTTGTAGGTGATTTTGCTGGGCTGTAACAAAATAAAGCCTAAAGCATCATATTAACTGTGCTGTTTATGTGGGTGCTAATACACTTTGAATAAAACCCTCAATTACTAAGTATTTTTGAGTCTTGACAAGACAGTCCCATGACGTTAATGGTATCTTTATAACCTTTTTAACTTCTTGTTTCTCTGACAGAGCTCTACAATAACAGCAATGGGTTTGCCCTTGGCAAGCAAAAACTCATTTTGAGAGGATAATAGGTATTTACTATTTAGATAGCTGGCAATAAAATTTCTCTGAATGAGATTTTCCTGAGAAACTATAAACTGATTAAATTACTTTCTTTTAATGGACTGGAAAAGCGTGTAATAATAGTTTGTTGAAGCTTTGTGTCCAATGTCTTCCTTCCTTTTTTAGAGACACAGAAGCAGTCTGGTTTTAGTGAATTATGGGGGATGGTAGAAATTATTCTTCATTGTGTAGCTTATTCTTTCCTTTTTCTTTAAGTAATAAAAAAAGTGAGTACTTCTATGAAGGATGTGAGCAGTAATATAGCTGTTTACCTCAAATTTTATTTTAATCATAAGTAAAATTTAGCAGTTGTTTTATGCCTCAAGAGTTTAGTTTTTAGGAAATATACCCCAATGGAGATATAGATTTGGAAAAACCACCCTATTTTTCTAGTTAATATTTTTGCTTGACTTATTTGAAACAAATGAAAATCACTAAACTGTTTTCTTTATCACTTAAAGGCTAAAGTTGAATATTTTCCTTTTTATAGTATTGATTATTAACATATGTGTTTACCTTATGAGCAATTTAATACAAATTTTTTTATGATTTATAAAATTCAATATACCATTCTATGATACAAACTATAAGAAAGAAATTCCCATTAGTTCTGATAGAAAAGAAATACATAAAATACATTTCATTATTATAACTCTTGGTTAAGGGACATCTCAAAATTCCACTTAATGTTAATTTTGTCAATAAATGTCAACTAAGAAAAATAATTTACAATTCTTAATTTGAAATGTGAAAACTTACATAAAATATATTTGGTAATTCATACTCTAAACATTATTCTTTAAAGACAAATCCATTATGGTCCTTGGGGGTGACAGCTTGCAGAATATCTTTCAAGGCCATGAATTTTGCACAGAAGTACATCAAATTCAGTATTTTTATTGGCAGTCAGAATTTCATATTTGTCACTATAATAAAATTGTGATTGAAATGGGACCTTGAGTGTCCTGTCCTTATGTGAAGTACTTTGAATTTGAATATCATACAGATCCTAACTTAGAGCACATTCATTTTCTCTTAAGCCTTTGGCACTGACACATTCATTGCTGGCATTGTTTTTCATTCCAACAAATCTGCGCGGTTGGCACCAATAGGTACAGGGGACACGAGTCACAATAGTAAAGAAGTGAAGAGAGAAACAATAATATTTGTCTTCCCATTTGAATGATCTATTCCAGGTCACTACTATAAGCTATAAACTACTTCATAATTTAAATTGCTTTTATTGGGTCAACTGTTTTGTCATTGTGCTTTTCTTCTGCCTTACTTCTCAGGGTTATGATAAATAAACATCAGTGAAATAATGTCTAGTCAATTTACTAAAATTTGTTTTCAGTTGGGCTGGGAAAAAAATTTACAGAAAAATTGATTACTTTAAAATGGAAACTTACCCTCTTTAATATACAGTTCTACTTCAATTATGATAGTCCTGAAGTTACTGGTAAACCAGATTTACTGAACTATAGCAGGGGTATAATGAGTATGTGCTTTCATCTTACTCATTTATTCTTCAATAAGACACAAATTTACGTTGCCTACAGTTTTTGGGTTTGTTTTTTTTTTTTCGGTTCAATTTGCTTTCATTCAAATTGGGTAATGAATACCCCTGAAAAACATCAGGGTTTTTTTTTCCCAATGTTTTAATGGCCACTTAGCACAGATTTTGTGCTAACTGTTGTAATGGTTTTCATGAACTAAAAAAGTCATTAAAGGAAGCTATTGCTGTGACTATTGCTGGACTATAAATAAATTTTAACTGAATAGGAAAAACTGTAAATGTGTTTTACATAAAATGTATCAACTTAAAGCTTATTCTGATTTAAAAAAATAGAACTAGCAGATATATTTCATGTAGAAAAATTAATTGATATGTATGCCTATCAATATTTATGAGAATAATGAATCTTTAGGTCTTTATTATTATTAAATCAAAAACTCGGATGTTGCATGTTTGTTTTCTAGAACCTCCATTTTCCAGTGTGAATTAATACAGTTACCGTCATGTTTTGCCTTCAACAGAATACACGCAAATAACGAATTTTAACTAAATATTATGCTGCAGTGATGAAGTATATCTATACACAGTTTTACATTAATCCTCATGGCTCCCAGTACTTCCCCTACTACCATTGGTGCCTGTGTTGTTAACTTTATGAAATGGTAAACACTTAATACGTGAAATTTCTTTTAATATATAATGCAGGACTTGACCAGCAGAATGCAGTTTCATGGCACTGTTCACGGGTGCAGGATATTGTTTTGGGCCTACAGTTTCTCTCTTAAACAGTTCTTATGTTGAATTTTTCTTTCTCTTAAAGAGATTTTCATTTTTAACATGAGGGAACTGGTGTCATGGGTAAGGCTTTTACATGGAAACAAAGTGGCAGATTGAAGTGGTTTCAGGGCTTTAATCCCTTGGTAAATTAGCCAGCAGGCTAGCCTTTTCATAGATGTGCTAAACAACAGGTTGATGCCATTTGGGCATTAGCAATGAGAACCACCTGAGGGAATAGGGAATGAATAAGAAGAAATGTAGAATGGGAAGAAGGCATGGCTATTAGCTTTTCCTGGGTCAGGTTGCTAAACTAATACCCATAAATGAGTCATTGTGTCTGATATTTTAGGTTTCCCTTTGTATGTTCTTAAATTTAAGTTATTCTCAGAACTCTCATATTTACTTTAAAGATAACATTACATTTTATTATTATGCAATAAGAAAGTGTCAATAAGTTTATGAATATTTAAATATTGTATAAATTTATAAATTTTCTCCTTTTTGAAAAGAGATTTGAGGCTTTCAAATTTACTTACAGATTATTTGAGGCTTTCAAATTTACTTACAGATTATTATTCTTAAGCAGAAGAAAACATCTTGAAGTGTTTATGTGTAGAATTAATAGGACTTTAAACATTTAAGTAATCTTGCCTATTTGAAAACTATAAGCAGATGTTCATAAGCTATTGTAAAATTATTTTCTTAAAATGTTTTTACAGTTTCCTGAGCTAATTACCTGACAGAAAAGAATTCTTTACCATATTGCACTATATGTATTGGGCAATGCATTTAAACAACACCATCAATAAAGAATAGTGACCAGCACAGTCAGCAACACTTAGTGGAAAAATTATTTATTTAGAGTTTAGCCAAGGAATGTTAACTTCATGTAAACCAAATTTGTCTAATCTCAGGAAGAGCAAGTTATGTAATTATTCATTTTGCATATCACCTAAAATTTCTAAGCTAATTGGCACCTTGATATTGATAAGTATTAGAATAATACAACATGAAGAAAATTGATAAAGGAGTAAAATCATTAAAATAACCTGGTACCCTATGAGGCCCTCTCTCTAGGCTTTTAATTTTTCATTTAGAAGGGGGGATTTTAAGGATCAATATGAAGATCTGTTGATAATATTATATTTAATTAGAGTAATCAAAAACCATGCTCAGAGCATGACACCTGCCAGGGAGAGCTTCAAAAAGACAGTAAGCAGCATGCATTAGAATGATCTCTTTTGCTTGTCCATGAGCACTAATCTAGCAGAAGTCCCAAATGGGGCAGCTAGTCAGCTATTTTATTGACTTTGATCTGGTTTGGGGGGCAGTTTATTTTCCCATAATGCCATTGATCAATGATTTCCTTTCAGCAGTGATGTAATTAAAGGGCTTTAGTCGGCTTCTGCTGTGTTGCCTTGAAATTTATTATTCTGGAGATTTAAAGAAGATCGATAGGGTGCAGTGGCCCCATGTTTAGACCCGAGTAGGAGGACCCTACTGAGAGTATAAGGCATACAGAAAACAAGGCTTCAGGACACAAACAAGATGTTTACCTGGGACCTTGAGCTGACCTATTCACAACAGATCCTGTATAACCAGTAGCATTTTAGTACCTATTTTTATCACAGTCTCAAAACTACTTTGTCCTTTTTGTTATTGATTTTTAGAGTTTGTTTTAAAGCAATTGAAATCAAATATTCGTGTTGGCAAAGGAAGAATTAAAATTTAAACATATTTCCCAGAGATGCAGATTTCAAATGCCTTCATCTTGAAATGGGAATAAAACATAATTAACTCTAGGAATGTAGATGTTTTTAAAAGTTCACTAAGATCTATTGAAAAACATGCTATTAATTTGCTTAATTTTATAACTACTTTAAACACATATAGTTTATTTTTGTTTGTGTACAAATGTATATGCAATGACCAATATTCGTAAGTGATCAAAATGTCACATTTGGGTAATGAGCTCAGAGGACCTGACCTACCACTAACTACAAATTAATAATTGCCTCACAACTTACATCATTTGGTAGATTAAGTAAAATCAATTCAGAGCTTCTTCATAATATATAAACTGTGTGTCCTGGGCTTCTTACAACTGTGTTTTGATGAAGTCAAAATAAGTTGAAAATAAAGGAGTTAGATTTAAGTTCCCAAACTACTTTCTGTGTTGCTCCACTAATAAGTGTTCTGTTAAAAAAAAAAAAAAAATTGTTCACCAAATACATTTGAAAATCTTGTGTACTTCTTTTAAAGCATGTCAACATACATTAACATATTCTAGATTTTAAGAAATTCTGAAGTTATCCTCTTTAACTTTGCTTAACGCAACATCCTTCCGTCTTACTTGCCATATGTCATAGATCTTGTGGAGTCTGAGTTTCAGAAATATAAGAGCGGTTGAAATGAACCCTGACAGGACCAGAGAGAACTGTCCCGAATTCTAATCCTGGTTTTGCTTAATTAATATTGCTTAATATTTGCTTAATATAATTTTCACAAGTTAAGTAATCACTGTGCATGTCAGCTTTCCTATCTGTGAAATGAGATTGTGCCAGAGAGGTTGGTGTGGTCAGGGGTGGATACACAACATCCCAAGGAGCTTTTTCACAAGAGGCATTCCATCAGATGCTCTTTGCCCATGCTGACTTTAGATGCTTTTGATCAACTGGCTAATTGTGCCAGTATTAAAATTTATTCTCTTAACCTTAGTATCAAGGTATTTTAGTCATCCTAGTCATGTTGAAAAGACAACAGTTTTACCTAGAAATCAGAAAGTAAACACAAGCGCAATTTATTACTTTGCTAAATTTAGCCAACACTGGCAGACATGCTCCTCTTAATAAAGGTGACAGGCTGTCTACCCACAGAACAGAAGTGGTAATGCAGGCATAGTATGATTTGCTATCTTCATAAACATTAACTAATTTATAAACATTACAAAGACCGTATGTCATAACTAAGAAGTAAGCAGAGGCAAATAGCCATAGCAGAAAAAAAAATGAGCAAATTAGAGATTTTGTTTACATTTTAATTGCAATTAAGATTTGTTGGCATCTTTGGAACACTGATGACTTAGTAAAAAATGGTGCATTTGAAGGGTGCCTGGGTGGCTCCGTCAGTTAAGTGTCTGACTTTCGCTCAGGTCATGATCTCACATCCATGCGTCCAAGCCCCTCGTCAGGCTCTGTGCTAACAGCTCGGATTCTGTGTCTCCCTCTCTCTCTGCACTTCCCCCCACTCGTGCTCTGTCTCTCTTTCTCTCAAAAATAAATAAACATTAAAATAAAATTTTTAATGGTACATTTGAATTCAGTATCTGCAAGGTGAGAGGAGCTAGAGGGATGGATACAGAGAATCATAGTCTCTGTCTCCTAAAGCTTAGAGGCCAGAAGAAAAGTACTGTAATCAAAGTCAGAAGAAAGGAAGTGACAAATACAGCTACACATGGAACTTGCTAGAGGCATAGTTAAAGATGGAGAGACATAATGTTGTGTTTTATTTATTTCTTTCTCTCAGAATTTATTTGCTTTATTTTTCTTCATAGCAGTCATTACTCTCTAACATATTTTATATCTGGTTAGTGGTTGAGCACCAGGCTTCCCTACTAGAAAGTAAGCTCTATGGGGGCAGGAATTTTAAATATTTGTTCAAGAACATACCCCACATCCTTTAGAATGACTAGCACATGGTAGTTGCTCATTAAACTTACAGGCTTTCAGGAGCTATTGCCTCTATACACAGAAAATGTGATCCGAACAGTGCTTCAGGTAGTGAAAACTAGAACCACAGAAATAATAAACATAAAAGAAGGGAAATTAAAAATATTGTTTATGAATTTTCTAGTACGTAGGTTATAAAATGGACTAAGTATAGGAGAGTAAAGCCATCTAAGTAATATCATTAAACAAGGTAGAGGGAGCATAGGAAAATGGACATGGCTAAGGGAGGATAAATTCCATTTTGGATATGGTTTGACTATTGCAGAAAATACAAATTTTACACAATAAATATTTAGAAAGTGAGTTGTCAGTATTTCCTGTATGTGGTCTTTGCTAACAAAGACCCTTTCGCACTTGCACTGTATTGAGAGACCAGGGTCATTAACTGGATTAGCTGTCCTCCATGTCATACATTGCTATTATTCAGTCTTAATCCACTAATAAGCTCCTTCTAGTCTCCTTCTCTAATTCCTAAGTGTTCATCATTAATGGTCCTGTGCTTACTTTTTTCCCCTCTATAAAGTGATCTCATTCATTCCCAGGACTTAAGATATCATCCGTGTGCAAGACTTCCTAGATTTCAACCCAACCCTCTCTCTAAACTTCAGACTTAATATAGCTAACTGCCTGTCACCTCTCCTTAAATATCAGACAGACAAGATTGTCCTGAATTCTCTTATATTCCTACCACCTCCTCATCCTGCTCCTCTTTCATTGTCCCTCCCATACATCTTTGCAGTTGCTCAAAACAGCAATTGGGCAAGTTCCTCACCTGCCACATGCATTCTGCAAGCATG
This sequence comes from Felis catus, assembly GCF_018350175.1. NCBI lineage: Eukaryota > Metazoa > Chordata > Mammalia > Carnivora > Felidae > Felis > Felis catus. The sequence continues at coordinate 106,273,744 of NC_058376.1, read as the reverse complement.
CTCAGCAGCCTCCTAAAATACATTTCAGTCTTCCCACTAACCCCACTTTCACTGCCTTTACTGTAGGCAAGGCATCATCATCTCTTGCCTAGACCACTGCAAAAGTGTTCTAATTCATCTGTCCAGTCTTGCTCCCTATAATCCACTCCTCACATAACATCCAGAATGATGTAAACTGGAACCTGTCACTCCCCTGCACATACACATGCACACACACACACACACACACACACACGCACACACACACAAACCCTTCAATGGCTTCCATTTGCCTCTAGGATAAAATTTCAGAATTCTTAATATGGCTGCAAATCTTTCCATGATTCACCCATACCTACTTCTTCATCTTCATCTTGGACCATCTTCACTGAGTGTAACCACACTGGCTTTTTTGTTCCTCGTTTGCATCAACCTGCTTTCAACTCCTTGGTTTACATATGTTATTCCATCTGCCTAAAATACTTCCCTCCTCCCTTTCTCCCAGATTAATTTAGCTTTATTATTAAAGTTTGATTTTATATTTTATATCTCAAGGAAACCTTCTTATACCTAAAACTAGATTTTGTCAATGTCTTCTGAAGCACTGTGAACTTTTCCTTTATAGCAATCAGTTTTTAATTAAATATGATTTTCATGATTGCTTGACCTTTCTCTCTGACTTTTGGAGAGACTGTGTCTCTTTTCTAACCTAAGTCCTCAACACCCAGCAAAGTTCCTAGCATACAGAAGGTACTCAATAAATCTATATCTTTCTCTCTTTTTTTGAATCATTCTTCTCTTTTGTATTTTCAGCTATTCTGCATTTCACAGTTACCCTTGGGATTTTTCTCTTTAATCTTTTGCAACATAGGGAAATCTATTTAAGTGCACAGATCACAAAATTCTGAAGCATATACCCATATTATACCACCCAGATCAAGAAACAGCACTTTGGGGGCGCCTGAGTGGCTCAGTCGGTTAAGCGTCGACTTCACTCAGGTCACGATCTCGCGGTCCGTGAGTTCGAGCCCCGTGTCGGGCTCTGTGCTGACCGCTCAGAGCCTGGAGCCTGTTTCAGATTCTGTGTCTCCCTCTCTCTCTGACCCTCCCCCGTTCATGCTCTGTCTCTCTCTGTCTCAAAAATAAATAAATATTTAAAAAAAATTAAAAAAAAAAAAAAGAAACAGCACTTTGCCAGCACCTCAGAAGTCCTCATTTCTCCCTTTGTCATTACTACCACCTTCCCCTCTATTATGGTAGTCACTTCCTTGCTTTTATTTATAGTTTTACCACTTAAATATATATTGCTAAGCAGTATAGTTAGTTAAGTTTTGCATCTTTTAAACTGGAATAATATAGTATATAGGTTCTTGGGTCTTCGTTTTCTCAGTGCTGTTCTTAAGATCCTTCTGTTTACATGCAGCTGTAGTGTGTTGATTTTGTGCTATGTAATATTCCATTGTATGAACATATTGTATTTTTTTTAACCTTTTGGCTGCTGATGGATATTAATTGTCTTCAGTTTGCAACTATATTGAAAAAGGCTGCTCTGAACATTCTTGTAACAGTTGATTTCCTGGTACAATTGGATATGATCTTACCTTTAAACTCCATACCTAAGAGTGGAATTGCTGTATCATAGAGTATGTGAAGTTTCAAATTTACTAAGCAATGTGAAACTTTCCTAAAGTGGTTATACAAATTTCTTCCCCCCCGCCCCGCCCACCCTGTCAATAGTGCATAAAAGTTCGTATTGCTCTACTTTCTCACCACGACTTGGTATTATCAGCTTTTATTTTAGCCAAATTTAAATGTTTTTGCTTTAAATGTACATTTCTGATTGCCAGAAGGGTTTAGTATCTTTTCATTTGTTAGCCACTTCAATTTCTCATTTTGTGAAGTGTCTGCCTAAATGTTTAGCCAGTTTTCCTATTGTTACGTGGTTTTTTCGTACTGATTTGAAAGCACTCTTGATATATTCTGGATATGTTGTTTGATTATAATGAGAAAGTACGTATGGGATGACTGAATAATATCTCTTCTCAACCTACTTAACTCCTTCCTGTTCATTGACTGGAGTGATAGGATATACATTAAGATATGGAATAATATCAGTGTTCATTCTGCCTTCAGTTGTGAGCCATTGTTTGATATCTTTGTTACGTGCCATTTTTATCCTAAAGATAATTCAAAATGATCTCTGAAGGTTTAAAAAGAGCTCTTCCATGTTTATAAGAAATAAGACTTGATTTCTAACTTGCCTTAAGATATTTCAAAGGCTTTTTTTTCTTTATTTTCCTATTTTCATTGCTTAAAAAAATACCTAGCTCAGAAAACATACTTTGAATGTTTGGTGGGAAAAAAATAACAGGGAAAGAAAAACAGGGAGGAAGGATGAAAATCATAATATATATGAGTAAAATGTTTTTCTTTTAATTTTTTTCTGATGATTCTTGATCCTGTTCATGTAACTGTGATGAGTGTACTAGAACCATAAAATATAATTGCTTCAAATGATCATTTCAGAGCCATTGTGTTTGGTTCCTCTTTTTGGTTAAGTACTATTCATTCTTTAAGAATCACTTCAGGTGTCACCCTCTCTTGGAAATCTTAGTTATCTGTTGTCCATCAGGCTGAGTTGGAGCTGTGTTCCTGTTCTGTATTCTTTTTGAATATCTATATTATAGAACTTACTACTACAGTGTTACAAAAGTGGATTTTCTTGTCGGCCTCTTTTACTGGACTTTGTTTCTTTAGAACTTTTGTAGGTCATCTCTCTTCACCACCTATAATAGTGCATATATTAAGTCTTATTTAAAAAAAAAAAGTTAATGGGAAGTAGGGAGAGCCATGCCCTCCTCAGCACTCTCTACTCTAATAGATCATTCTCTTAAAGGGTTAAGTTAAAAGTTTAGTAGTTTCCATTACTGAACTGCAAAATTAATTATATAGGAACATTCTTACAATTAACTACTCTCACAATTAATTTCTCTCTGATTTTTATTAAAAACTGTCCTCAAAAAATTCTTTTGTTTAGGCTTTCTAGTATTTGATCATGCTAAAACAAATACAAGCAGATTGTGGGTTTTGAGTGTTTATCATTTTCTTGCAAGTGAATCCCTTCTCTAAGAGGCATTAACTTTGATCTTCATTAGATGGGATAAAATGAATTTTTGTTCAGGTTTAACCCTTAAGAGTCCCTTGAGGACTACAAATGGATCTTCTCTGAACACATTCAATAGAAGTTCTGTTGGGTGTCATTCATGATTTCATTGTTAGTTAAAAGTATCCTCCATATTCTCTGTATTTGCTCCTAGACAAATAACGATTCCTTCTCATTGTGTTTGGTTGAAGGCAGAGTAAGACAGGAAAGTAGGGGAATTATTACAACTAACCCTCTTATTACCATCCTTTTTTTAAATTTATACCTCTAAGTCCTGTTTCCTGTTTCCAAAGAGATAGGATTTGAGAAATAGTCAAGTTTTATTTCATTCTATTATTTAACTTATTCTTTTTTATTTTTTGAAAAAATTATCTGACTTGAAAGATTTTACTATATATTTGAAAACTACTTTTTTTGTGGAATATGAAGAATGCTTTTCCAATCAGGTGTACTGCTACTTTTTGCTGGTTACAAAATGTAGTTGGTGGGTTTGGTTTGGGCCTCTGGAGTCAGATTTGCCTCCATTAGCATTTGGCCTTGAGTGACTTCGGATAATCAGTGAAATCCTCATGCCTCAGTTTCCTCAGTGGTAAAAGTTGGATTTTAAGTTGAGCATTAAATTAGCTAATACACATAAAACATTTAGAATAATTGCTAGTACATAAAAATTCAGTAAACACTGACTTTCATTTTTTTATTTTTATTATTTAACAGTGTTATGTGAGTTAACTGAACCAGAACTCACTATAGAAGGAGAACAAAACTATTGGTTATTTGTTATCTCAGACAGATATAATAATTTTATATCATTGCTTCTTGGACAAGATAAAGAGCCAGGCAAAGATGACTATTTTGAGGTCTATTAAAACAAATTATTATAATTGGTTCATGAAAGGCTTCATTAATATAATATTTGATTTCAGAATACATAATTAGCATAAATTTGCACTGACTACTCCTAAGCTGTTTTTGCTTCATTAGATTTATTTTATCAGCCTTTGATTTTAAATTTTCATAGAATTTCAGATATGATACATCTAGACTTTTTCTTTATTATGTCACAAACCATTCTAAATGTTCAGAACATATGGCCATACTTTTATCCTAAAGAACATTAGGTATATATCACACATGCTTCATACCTGTTTTATTTGTGCTGTCAACTTTAATGCTTTCTTTATTTAGTCACTTCATGCCATTATTACCATTCCTATTGATATTTTATATAGAATGATTTATTTACTTTCTAGTTTCCTTTTTCTCTTTTTCCTTTGCTAGCTTTCTTTTTTTGTACCTCTCTCAACCATTTTGGTAATCTCAAATTCTGTCAGTTTTAAAACATGGCCCTAAAATTCTTTGATTCTTCTCCCTTTAAGGAACAAGTCCATGTCCTCTCCCTCTGACCCTTGCTTTGTGACTCCTTGCCCATTAGAATACAGCGAAGAGATACTGTACCAGTTTCCAGATCTAGGACTTAAGAAACTGGTATCTTCCACTTTCTGTCTCTTGGGACACTTGCTCGTAGAGACTAGTCTCCACACTGTGAAGAAGCCAAACTGCCTTGTGGAAGGGCCACATATAAGTGTTCTGACAACTCCAACTGAATTGCTACCTTGCAGCTAGCAACAACCATTAGGCCCATGACTGAGCAAGTCTTTAGAGAAATTCAGCACCTCCAGTGGTGAAATCAGTCCCAGCCTTCGTGTTGTCCCAGTTGGTGCTGCATGAAGCAGAGGCAAGCTACTCTGACTGCACCCTACCCAAATGCCAATTCATAAGCAAAATTAATGATTGTGGTCATTTAAAGCATGAATTTGGGTCGGTGTGTTTCATAACAAGGATAACTGACATAGAAGGGTGAATGCTTTTCCTTTCTTCATAATAACATTTTTAAGGGAGTAAAATTATTGGAAGTAGTTCTCAGAATTTAACCTTGGAAGCCGTTTGGTATTTTCTGCATAGGAATGTCTTAGGAATGTCTGTTTAGAATGTCTGTGTCTTAAGAATGTCTATGGAAAGTATTTAAAGATATATGATAACATATATAAATAAAACAGAAGAAGAATTTCATCACTTTTTTCTTGTCTTTGAAGGTGTTATATTACTTGTACTTTAGCTGATTACAGTAACTCCAATTGTATTAACATCATCATCATTGCTATTATTGTCTTATTTTATATATATATCAAGGATGGCAAATATGGAGCATTGACCCCCACTTCTTTAGCCCACATGTATAACCTACTGCTAGTTGATTGGTTTACTTTTTCATGCTGAGTCCAAATGTAACTTCAGAATTCCCAACAGACTACTTCCTACTATTAATATCTGTGCTGTTGCAATGGACATCTGAAATGAGACCTATAGGTTATAATGTAATTTATGAATATTTAAAATTTTTACATAGAATATCACCATCAAGTATAATTCTCTCCATTTCCCAACTTTGCCCCCAACTCCCGAAACAACCTTGATGCCACCATCACTCACCATCACTCTGCTTACCTCAAAGCATTCCTTTTATTTTTGAGAGGTCTCTGCGTCACATACAAATTTTTTGCCCTTTCTCTTTATTTAACCTCTCCTGTAGCTTTTCTGTAGAAGTCAAAAGTCACTTACTGCTATGCAAAACTCACTCTGAGATTTCCCTAAGGGGACAGTATGGTTAAGTGGAAAAAACTATTACAATTTCCTATGAAACAGTTTTCACTATGGAAAAAAAAAAGATGAGAAGTAAGTACATGAGCGATGAGGTTATTTGCACAATTGTATAGCACATCTGAAGAGAACAGTTAGGTAAGGGAACTTAAACTGGGTGCAGCCATGGTGCTATACAACTTATATACTTTAACTCATTTGGTCATCAGAATATACCCACATGGAGAATACTACTCTCCAGTATTACTATGTTCTCATTTATCTGTTAATTTATTCTATAAACTATTTGAAGGATTCTATAGCAAAGTAATAAAATGGTAATCTGTTGAGTTTTTAAAAATCAAAAAATGGAAAAATATATATTAATCAGTCACAAGCAGGTGAAAAATAGAACAAAATTCATACATCAAGGCGCCTGGGTGGCTCAGTCAGTTAAGCTTCTGACTTTAGCTTAGGTCATGATCTCACAGTTCATGGGTTCCAGCTCCGCATCTGGCTCTCCCTCTCTCTCTGCCCCTCCCCCACTCATGCTCTGTCTCTCAAAAATGAGTAAATGTTAAAAATTTTTTTAATTAATTCAAGAACAAAATTCATTCATCAAAAGAGCCTATAGAGCTGCTGTCTGTCATTTGTTCTGTTTTTTGACAACCAGAACCAAAAGCAGATTCTCAAAGAGACTACAAGTTTTAGCACAAAGCTTTTCCTAAAAAGGAATTCTCACATGGGGATTTGTGTAGGGGATTTTCTTATTAAATGAAATATTGGAAATACTCAAATGTTATTTTATGTGATTTTTACTCACTAATCATTATCGTCATCATATGTGATATAGTGTATAATATCCTCAACATCATGATTGCAAGAAGTGAAATAACAGTTTTCATGCACCTCTTATTTTTAATGTCCATCAATAAAAGCCATAAAAACACCATCATGAAATCTAGTTTATCAGGAAAATAAGATCCAAGAATATAGCATTGTGACGTATCAACTTGAATTTAATTAAAACCCAGTCTAAATGGAGAAACAGAGAGAATGCCTGTTTTTTTTATTTTTTTTTTTAATGTTTATTTATTTTTGACAGAGAGAGAGAGACAGAACGTGAACGGGGGAGGGTCAGAGAGAGAGGGAGACACAGAATCTGAAGCAGGCTCCAGGCTCCGGGCTGTCAGCACAGAGCCCGACACGGGGCTCGAACTCACAGACCGCGAGATCATGACCTGATCCAAAGTCGGACGCTCAACCAACTGAGCCACCCAGGTGCCCTGAGAATGCCTGTTTTTATAATAATAATTCCTATGCGAACTTAGGCCCTTGTACTAGAAGCCATTTCAGTCTTCTCTGGTCTTAGAGGGCCTGAAGTACAGATACTGTATGTGGTTGATTGATGGTGGATTCTTATACTTTAGAGACAAACCAACAGGTGATAGGTTGCTTTTCTTTTATAGAAAGCAAGGAATTTAATGAGTCCCTCCTAAATAGCTAGTCTCTTACCTCCACAGGAAGGCAGGCCGAGAGGGGTTACTTCTAAGAAAGCCCAGAGTTTTCTTCAAAAATCAATGCTGCACCCACCTCAGGAAGAGAACATATGAACAAAACAATTCCCACATTTTGACAGCCTTGAGCAGAGCAGAAATGTCCATGTTATTTCATACTTCATCTTAGTACTTTCTCATTATAGTCCTAGGAAATTCTTGGTAGTGTTGCCATCAAATGTCAAATTTGAGAAAAGTAGCTTCCTAGAAAAGTGACCAAGAGTAATTTGTTCATTTGACTTAAAATTTGAGATTAAACAAGGTACAAGTGATACTTACCTGCCATCAAAACTATTCAAAATCTCTTTTCACCTGTAAGTCCCGTTCTTACAAACTTAGTTTATCGTAATTCCAAACAAGTGATTTCACCTAGATTGATTCTAATATTGGTTTTCCTTATCTACAAAACAGACAAAATCTAAGTTTTTAATCAAATGAACTTTTAAGAAAACATTGCTGGGTCCCAATGAGAAAAGGATTTAGGAGTTTGGACATTCAAGACTATTTTTCTGGCACTAAAGAACTGAAAGTAAGTAAGCACTGCAGATATTAACTAAAGTCTATGCCTTGATATTTTTCAAATGACAGAAATAAGGTTTACCTTGAAAATATTTATCATGAAATTATAAAATTTTGCTAATTACCTGATTGGTGAGAGCTCACTATTAAATACCCAATTGAATTTGCTTTGATCACATTTTATAATGAGTGTCATTACAAATATATTTGGATTGTGTCAGTTATATTTCTTTTTTTTTTTAAGTTTATTTATTTTGAGAGAGACAGCATGAGCAGGGGCAGGGTAGAGAGAGAGAGGGAGACAGTGGATCTCAAGGAGGCACTACCCTCAGCACAGAACCCAACTCAGGCCTCGATATTGTGACTGCAAGATCACAATCTGAGCCGATACCAAGAGTTGGACTCTTAGCTGATTGAGCCACCCAGGCACCCCTGTAATGTGTCATTTATATTTCTGTCAAATTTTAGCAAGTGTTAGAATGTAATCATAATATAAATATGAGTAAGAGAAATATTTATTGTGTAGACCTTTACAAAGATTTCTCATGAAGTGATCGTGAGATGCAAGGACCCCACTGAATAGTACTTACTACTAGGACTTCAGGCATCATCTTATCGTTTTCCTCCATCATATAGCAAAACTTCTGCTCTGGCTCTCATATGTCATAGGATCATAGCACAATTCCAGTTATGGCAATAATTCAAGCAAATAATTCTTTACTGTCCTAGGTGATAATTTATAACTAACTAATAACTTGAGATTTTGCTTATGGTTTTTATTCTTTCAAAAGAAGTGATGAAGAAGGCACCCTCAGATGTAGCACTGATCCACTTTTGAGTAATCTAAACATGTCACTAAATCCAATGGTGATGAGGTCCATGAAAATTATTTTCCACCCCCAAAATCATGTGATTTGTGATTTTTATTTCATGAAAGGTTTGAAGCAGTGACACTTGCAGTTTGATTTGTACCTTTTTCATATTTAGGTTGATCAGATAACGATGCCCCCTACTTTGGTGCTGTCTTTATAGATTTGCAAGCATAACACTTTGTTATGGTTTGTAGCCCTCACAAAAATATCTTCTAAAAAATATTTTGATTATACATATAATAAACACTTTAAATCTCACACAAAAGAAACTAATGCAACACACTCAAAGTTTAGCCCTTTAATATTAGCAGTGAGTTTTACTGTTAACTTTTCTTAAATTAATAATGCTTTGAAATGGGTCAAGGTTATTTACTGACCCAAACACACACACACACACACACACACACACACACACACACACACTCACTCTTTCTCATTCTCTCCTCTACCTTCTCCTGCCACTCCCTTCTTCCTTCTTTCCATCTCATAGACAAGACCCTAAAAGCCTCATCTTACAAAAGGTTTACAGAATTTCTTTGTTTACCTCCCCTGTCTCATACAGCGTTTTGGCATGTATGCTCACACATTCAGCATATTCATTCAGTCCTATATTATCTCAACAAATATCATTATCTCATATATGTCAGGCATTGTGCTAGACTGTGGGGATAAGATAAACGCAATAAGCCTGAACTCTGCCCTCCATTTAGAGGGGTTAAGTGGTGGCACACTCTTTATGAATAAAGAACACATTTGATGGAAAGTACTGAAGCTTGTGAAAAGATTTAAAGTGACTTGTGTTGAGACACAGTAAATTAGCCAAACAGACAAGAATCTGAGTCAGAATCCTACACCTCTATGGTAGCCTAAGGAACTATGATCATCTCTAATTAGCAGTGTGGAACGATTACTGTTCTGAGCGTAATAAGGTCTTGGTTCCTGGATTGGCTCTGCCATTAATTAGCTGTGTCACTTTGACAGAGTCACTTAACAAGTCTGGGCCTCAGTTTTTCTCACCTATAAAAATGAGGAAAGTGAACTAAGTAGTCTCTAAGATCCTTTTCAAATCTTAAGAGTTTATGACTATCCAAATGTACAAAGCCAATATAAATGAAGTGCCTAGTGTTCCTGAAGGTGTAAAATAACACACACACACACACACACACACACACACACACACACACACATATATAAAGTAACAGTTTTCCTGTATACCTGCAATTATCTATTATAAAGTCTAATAAAAACTCATACCTATAGCAACAAAAGTATAAAATAATTAAAATAAACTTCACTGGTTAATTAAAAATACTTAGCACTTTCTATATGTAAAAAAAATGTTAAATGCGAGGAGACAGTCAAGGTACATGTTATGATAAGGAGAGCAAACAGAAGATAGTTATTTATAAAATTAATAATTCAATAATTTTGATAAGTGCAATGAAAGAGTGGACTAATAAGAGAATCTAATAGCCAAGGCTAAAAATTGCATTTATTTTTCCTCTGCTCAACAACAATTTAAAATGTGCCATTTGTCGGGGCGCCTGGGTGGCGCAGTCGGTTAAGCGTCCGACTTCAGCCAGGTCACGATCTCGCGGTCTGTGAGTTCGAGCCCCGCGTCGGGCTCTGGGTTGATGGCTCAGAGCCTGGAGCCTGTTTCCGATTGTGTGTCTCCCTCTCTCTCTGCCCCTCCCCCGTTCATGCTCTGTCTCTCTCTGTCCCAAAAATAAATAAATGTTGAAAAAAAAATTAAAAAAAAAATAATAAAAAATAAAATGTGCCATTTGTCTTGGATGAAGGCAATTTTTCTAAGGTATGAGATTTTCAGTGTTAAAACTAGGAAAGTCCCAGGCAAGAATGGGACTTCTGATGATCACACCAGGACAACGGTATGTTTTTAAAACAAAGAAGACCTATATGGCTGGAACTGTAGGAATAAAATGATTGAGAATAGCTTAAATGAAGCTAGTATGGTAGACAAGGAATAGATGATTCATGGCCTTATAAGCCATGTGAATTTCAGGATTTTGCTTTTCTTCATAAGTAGAAAGCCAGTGTGAGGCATGGCATGATTAGAATCCATTCTTAGAAAATCCTCTGCCTATGGTAAAAAGAGTGGATTTGGTGGGGATGGTAAACTGTTGTGGTGGTAGTAGTGATGAGGTTATCACAAAACTAGTTTTCGGAAGATTAGTAAAGTTATTGCAGTAATTAAAGTAAAAAATGATGATGGACTTAGGGTAGTGGCAGTAAATATGGGGAGAAGTGGACAGATTAAATTATATGGTATGGTAGAGATAGCATTGATAAAATCTAAAATTAATGAGTGTGGGAAGGTCAGGTAATGACAGAAAAAGAATAATTGGCATCTAGAGAATTCGAGATAATAGAATATTCCTAAAGAAGTGTTGAGGGAAGGAAGTGGCCTTTGGCTAATGAAAAGACTACATAAGATTACCTTAAAAATATAGCATAAAGTTGACTCTTGAACTGTGGTACCAGAAGAAATGAAAGAAAATATTTAGCCACATTTTCTATGTCCTATCCTTAGACTATAAGAAAAACATATGCTATTTGAAGCCAGAGGAAAGAAAAAAAGAATGAAATGGAGACAAACCAGCGTGATGATAACTATATAGCATTTAGAGCTTGACAGCTTGCATCCAAATCTGGGCTCCACCACACTGTCTATCAACTCTATGATTTTGGTTTGTTATGTAGCTTTATGGAATCATAAGGTTCCTTAAAGGTAATAAAGAAAAACTAAAATGATGCTAAAATTTGCAAAAATAGTACAAAAATGCAAAAAGAAAAGTATAGGATAATATCTACAATAAAAGTTTAAAAACCCTAATAAAAACTACCATGAATAAATCAATACATGACACAACTACAGATTTTTAGCTATTTGAGAAAAAAACCTGCTGGCACCTTGAACTTCCAACCTCCAGAACTGTGAGAAAATAAATGCCAGTTATTTAAGCCTCCCTCGCCCTACACAAAGAACCTATAAAATAGATGTTAAAATGATTCAAGAGAGAAAGTAAGGAGTAGAAACCATAATGTAAGAACAGAATAGGATGAAAAATGTATAGGCAGATTATTGGTTCCAGATTTGAAAACTCCTTTACTTGCCCAGCAGACTTTAGCATCATGAACCACAGATGGCAGAGTCAATAGGTCATTTCACAAAATTTTCTTAAACAGAAAATTTCAAAAGGTAAATTACTTAAAACACCAACTGAGTTTTTACTGTATAGTTCAGACATTATTAAATGTTTTTTGCCACCTATTCATCCCTAATCCCAGAATAGAAGTGTTTCTGATGGTGTGTATGTGTTTGGTTTTCATCAGAAATTGGTTTTGTTTCATGTATATAACCTAAATCTGGAAAAGTTTGTTCTTTAATAAAGAATTTAAAAGCTTCATTCAAAAAAAAAAAATCATGTTGAGCAAATTGCCAAGGATAGTCAAGACAACTATGAAGGAGCGGGAAGGAAGGGTAGGATTTATTCTATCATATAATGAGATTCTATATCAAAGCTACAGTAATTAAAATGGTGTCATCAATGGAAAGGACTAGAGAGCCCAGAAACATCCCCATACAAATAGGAGAGCTTGCTTGCTATTACATATAAGTGAGGGAGACGTGGGGCTTTTAATAATAGTATTGAATTTATTATTTGTGTGCTAATTTCAGAAAGCTTAAATGAAAAAGTGAAATTTTAAAACTTCCAGAAAACAATGGAGGTGATGAGATTTGTGATCTTAGGATAAGAAAGGATTTCTTAAATAGACAAAAGTATTTAATAGAAACTGACAATTCTTTTTTATTTTTATTAAATATTTTTTAATGTTCATTTTTGAGAAAGAGAGAGTCAGGGAGGGGCAGAGAGAGGGGGAGACACAGAATCTGAAGCAGTCTCCAGGCTCGGAGCTGTCAGCACAGAGCCCACCATGGGGCTCAAACCCACAAACTGTGAGATCATGCCCTGAGCCAAAGTCGGACACTTAACCAACTGAGCCACCCAGGCGCCCCAAAACTGACGATTCTTAAAAAGAAAAAAAGAAACTGATAATTCTTAGTACATATTTTTAATGAAAACTTAAATTTCAAAGTTATCTAGAAAACTCAAGTTTTGGGGTGCCTGGGTGGCACAGTCAGTTAAGCATCTGACTTTGGCTCAGGTCATGATCTCACGGTTCATGAGTTCAAGCCCCACATCGGGCTCTGTGCTGATAGTCTGGAGCCTGGAGCCTCTTCAGATTCTGTGTCTCCCTCTCTCTCTGACCCTCTCCTACTCATGCTCCGCCTCTCTCTCTCTCTCATATAAATAAACATTAAAAAAATTAGAAAAAAAAACTCCAATCTTAATTGCAAATATATTGGATCCTTATTTCAGTACTATGTGATATGCATTTGATGAATTTCACGTAGGTAAAACATTTATGCCAGTCTTAATATTAACAAGTAGTTTTAATAAATCTGTAATAAAGCTTTGCTGTATTTATTCAATGAACTGTATAAATGCAAAATTGTGTGTGTGTGTATATATATATATATACATATATATATATAAATTTAAAAATACAATAAAATTAGACACATCTGATAAAAGATACAATAAAGTCAAACTTGGCCACATACTGGGAGAACATGCTTGCAATGTGTGTAACTGACAAATAACTAACATCTAGACTATATAAAGCAGCCTTTCAAATCCTAGAAATCAATGAGAAAAAGAAAAACAATCTTACAATAACGTAGGCTAAGGATAGAGGCATTTCTGAGGAGAGTAACTCTAGTGAACAATTTCTGAAGAGATAATCTCTTATCTCTTCAGAAAAATCAGAACTCAGAGAACACATACATAAAAAAGGAGATGTCCTTTCAGACCACTGGGGTTGTCAAAAGCTAAGAAGTCCTATAATACTAGATGATAGCAAGAATATAGGAGATAGGTATGATGAAATGTTAACATCTATTAATTTGAATTATATTCTTGTATTCTCTATATTTTAATAGGCTTGAAATATTTCATTACTTATTAAATTCATGTATTCATTCATTAATGTGTACAGATTTTTTTTTTAAGTAATCTCTACACCCAACATGGGGCTCTAACTCACAATCCTGAGATTAAGAGTTGCATGCTCTACTGACTGAGCCAGTCAGGGGCCCCTTGTTACTTTTATTGTAAATAAAAATATCCAATGAATTTAGTGATGTAGAAGTCACTGAAGAGTAATTTTCGTTGAGTGGTAAAGTTAGAAGCTGTATTAGAATGGACTGAAGAATGAGTGGGTGCTGGAGAAGTGAGACAAAGTGATAACTTCCTCAGAATGTGTTTTGGGGCACCTGGGTGGCTCAGTAGGTTGAGCATCCAACTCTTGTTTTGGCTCAAGTCATGATCCCAGGTTTGTGGGATCGAGCCCCACTTAGCATGGAGCCTACTTAAGATATTCTTTCTCTCTCTCTCCCTCTCTCTCTCTCTCTATCCCTCCCCAGCCACACACGCTCCCTCTCTCTCAAAAAAAGGTGTGTTTAAAGGGGAGTTGGAAGGGGAAGGGAGCTAGAGTGAAATGTCAGACCCTAGAAGAATAGCTACAAACCTTTACTGGAAGACACAAATGATTTAAATAAATGAAAACACATACTATGCCATTAGAGGGAAAGTTCATATTGTGAAGATCTCCATTGTCTCCAAATTAATGTATTACTTTAGCAGTTATTCAAAATTCAACAGGATTATGCTGTTTATTTATAGTTTCAGCTTTAGAGCAGTGGAACTTAACAATGATTTATCTAGAACAAAGCACAAGTTCATCTAGAAGAATAATTCCATAAATGTAGTCCCAAAATTTAAAGTCATAATAAAGAGGTAGATTTGGCTTGACCAAGTATTAAAATATATGTGTTACTAGTGAATCAATCACCAGTCAGATCAATGAAACATAATAGGGTTAAGGAAGAGGTCAAATTACATATGGAAATTTGTAATATATAATAAGTGATATTTTATGTTTCTTTTTTTCTTATCCATATTTATATCACATTAATGAATTCTTTATTCTGCTTTTTTATGTCTACTTTTCTATTCAAATAAGTTAACCTACTTGTTACATAATTTTAGTTAGCATAATTTTATTGGCATTATATTTGTCAAGAAACTATAACATTAGGCATTTGCCTAGATGAATATTCTTATTATTGCTTTTTTCTATTAAAATAATGCTCGATGAATATCTTCCTGCATATTTTTTCATTTTCAACTATTTTGATTTATATTTTCAGAAGTAAAATTATTGTATCAAAGGGTGTGAACTGTTTTTGCTTCTTGAAACATATTGCTGCATTTCTCTCACTGAAAGCACAGATACAGAAGCATTTAACATCATGTCTTATTTGAAACATTATATTTCAAGTCTTTTTTTCACCCTAACCAGAATAATATTTTTTATTCTGCTATCCTCTAGGAAAGAAGTCAAGCTTCCATGCTCAGTGTTGCATATATAAGTCTAATAAACATTCAGCCAGATTTTTTTAGTGGTTTTCGCCTACTGATTTCTTTGAAATTCTACCTCATTATATAAATTTTAAGTGATAATGCATACCTTTTGATCAATACAAAAAACACAGCTGAGTAGAAAATAAATTATTTTCATCCTCATCATTAATCTACTAAAGAAGCAAACCTCCTACCCTAAGGAAACAGTACTAGTGAAGAGCTTCTTTTGGGGTCAAATGATCTGGCTTTGAATCCTGCCTATGTCACTGAGTAACTGTGTGACCCCAAGCAGTGTTTTTCACATGTCTGTGCCTCCGTTTCCTTAACTACGGGTAAATAAACCATACAGGATTGTTGTGAGCACTGAATCAATTAATGTAAGACATTTAGAAAAATGCATGGCACAGATTAAAGATCCAGGAAATGTTGAATTGGCGTAGAACAGTGCCAATAGTTATCCTATTTTCTAGTCCACTTTCTTATACAACAAAGACTAGAAAGCAAAAACTTACACGTTCTAGAACTCTTATCATCTAAGATTCAGGATATGAATTAGGTTCCCCCAATTAGATGTATTCATACAGAATGTTGAGAGTGGAAGTAATGTAGAGACTCTCTTCCTGCTGCTTCAGCTATTGCTGTTAGCAAGTGCACCTGTGGAGAGCTGGAGTTCTCCAGCTGTGTTCCAGTGTCTGGTCACTAACTTTGTGCAGATTGAGAGGCCAGCACAGTGGTGGTTCCTGGTGTGCAGCCATAGTAGGGCACTCTTGAACTTTCCAGTTCAAGTGGCAGCCTCCTGATTTCTCACCATCCCACCTGTGGTAAAGGGAGCAGCTCCCTGGCAGGCTAGTTCTACAGGGGTGATAGGGCACCATTTCTTGGAGGGCTAGCCACACCCCATGTTTTCACCCTTGTCAGAGTTTTAGAAGTATCCAGTCCTCTGTGTAAAATCCATTCTGTGTAAAGTCTAGAAAAGTTCCTGTTTCGTGTAACTGTAATGGTACTGGTGGAGGGAGCAGCAGTGCAGTGGTGGTGGTTGTTATTATTGGAACTCTTTTGCACTGTGAGTCTTTCCAAAATGAAAAAAATTTAAAAGCAGGGATAGGCAGTCATTTGTAATTGGTCATGATACTTTTCCCTCCAAACCCAGGCAAGCAACAGAGTCCTTCTCAACTCAGAACTCAAGGCAGCCACAATCGTTACACTGGAGCTGGTTTGCCAGTCTTGCTTTGTATTTGTGTTTTTCCATGTATTGAGCTTCTCGCCAGCTTTATATCACGTAATATACATTATTGGTTAGGGTTTATACTAACCTTAGACAGAAGAAAGGTGGAGGCACAGGGGAAACAGACTGGTGTTCAGACTTGTGAGAATTCATTGGAACCATCGAGGAAAAGGGAAATTCTACTTCACTTAAGCAACTATTTCTTGAACTT